>NC_053424.1:118628784-118928784 GCF_007990345.1 Gossypium hirsutum | reverse complement strand
AGAACAGAGTTGTTGAAAAGGTCATTACAACTCTCCCAGAGAAGTTTGAGTCAAAGATTTCTTCATTGGAGGACTTGAGGGATTTATCAACCATCTCATTGTCTGAGTTGGTAAATTCCCTATATGCACTTGAGCAAAGGAGGGCCAACAGGTAAGAAGAGCATCTTGAAGGAGCTTTCCAAGCAAAGGCCAAAGAAGGCTCAGGTTCTAGTCAAAAGGGGAAGAAACCTTGGGTCGATAGAAGGGAGAAATCAAGGAGAGATGCAGGGAAGAATAGATTTCCACCATGTACTCACTGCAAGAAGACTTCACATTTGGAGAAGAACTGCTGGCACAGACCAGATGTTCAGTGCAGGAGCTGCAAACAGCTGAGACATGTTGAGAGGGTGTGCAAAAATAAAGTGAAGGCACAAGCTCAGCAGCAAATGCAAGCTAAGGCTACTAAGGATCTTCAAGCTCAGGAGGAGCATATTTTACAGCCTCATGTTTTGCAACCTCGAGTAAGGTCAGTTGTGACTGACTAGTAGATAGTGGCTGCACACATCACATGGCAGCTGATGAAAGACTGTTCAAAGAGCTCGACAGAAGTTTTGCCTCAAAGATCAGGATTGACAATGGGAACCTGATTGAAGCCAAAGGCAAGGGAAATGTGGTGATCAACACAAAGTCAAGTAACAAAGTGATTTCTGATGTACTTTTTATGCCTGACATAGATCAGAATCTACTTAGTGTTGGTCAGCTTGTAGAAAAAGGTTACTCACTTACTTTTAAGAATAGCTCATGCATTGTTGAAGACTCTTATGGTCAAGAGTTGGTCACAGTAGCAATGACAGACAGGTGTTTTATGCTTGATGTCAATCAACTTGAGAAGAAGGCTTACACCAGCCTTGTTGATGATGCTGGTCTATGGCACAAGAGATTAGGACATGTTAATTACAAGTCACTTGATCAGTTGCACAAGTTGAACTTAGTTAAAGACATGTCGAAATTTGAAGCCAAAGACACTGTCTGTGAGGTTTACCAGCTTGGTAAGCAAACCAGGTTACATTTTCCTGCTAATGTGGCATGGAGGGCTCAAGAAAGACTTGAGTTAGTCCATTCTGATGTCTGTGGACCAATGAAGACCTCTTCCTTAAATGAAAGTAAGTGTAACCCCCCAACCCGTATCCATTGCCGGAATAGGGTACGAGGCATTACCGGAGTTTACTTAACATTTTCAGATAATTTTGAGTCATTTATTATTCATATTTTGAAAATAACCATAACGTTTCTCTATTGGGCCCTCGAAGCCCCAAACATACATTAAAAACCAACCGGAATTGAATCGGGATCACAAAAAATTTCGCAAAATCTTAAATTATATTTTCATCTAATTACTTACCATTTCAATGCTCCTTATAATTAAACATGTTACCATTCAATCAATAGCTTGGCACTTGTCTAAGCATCATACAACAACATTGTTAGTATACTTGCACATACTTCATATAAATTCAACAATGATATACCTATTTTCTCAACATATCACACTTAAGTTCAATAATAGTCTCAACTTACATAATTTCCTTATATCAACATATCAAAGATAATTATATATGTACATGTCACAAAATATATTATTCTGTTACTATTTCTTCATAAGCATATATCATTCATTTCGTTAAATCAATATTTCATGCATCATCATTTCCTTATATCTTTTGTATATTTACTTTGGTAATAGTTCGTATTAAACTTAACATAAATTAAATTCCATGTATTTATACTTATTTCATTTATCTATCTTCTTAATTATTTCATACAACTATTTTGTACATATATTTCCATATGACCAATTCCTGTAAACATTTCACACAACCATTTTGTACAACCAATTCATATAACTATTTGTCATCTGGTACATATTACCTGAATATTAGTTGTTCAACAGATATCTTGGCGTCTCTCTTCCACGGTCTTATTTATCTTTGACATGATGCCATAGTGTCTTTCAACTATGGTCTTACTCATTTTCTGTCATGTTGCCATGGTATCTTTCAACCATGGTCTTATTCATTTCATGTCACGCTGCCATGGTATCTTTCAACCATGGTCTTACACATTTCATATCAGGCTGCCATGGTATCTTTCAACCATGGTCTTACACATTTCATATCAGGTTGCCATGGTATCTTTCAACCATGGTTTTACACATTTCATATCAGGTTGCCATGGTATCTTTCAACCATGGTCTTATACATTTCATATCAGAGAGCACACTCCCGCGAACCTCATCCTTACAGTGGGATTACTAGTCCAGGCTAAATCCCCTGTAATATAAACTCATAGAGTATTGTCGGGATTACCAGTCCAGGCTAAATCCCCTGTAATATAAACTCATAGAGTATTGTCGGGATTACCAGTCCAGGCTAATCCCCTGCAACGACAATTACTCTAATGAGCTTGGATCTGAATTACTAGTCCAGTCTAAATTCAGACCCTAATTCGGATTACCCGTCCGGGCCAAATCCATTTTCCACATATTCTTCGGGAAGGCTATATCAGGATAGGATCACCCGTCCGGGCTAGATCCTTTTTACCACCAATTCCTTTTCAGAGATCCATCAAAATTTCCTTTCATTCAACTGGGATTTCTTCCCATTTTATCAAATATATCAATGTTTCATCAATTTTCATACAATGAACATTCAAATCATATTCACATCAATAACATATATTTCAAGCATTAAAGAATATAATTCAAGTTACATAAACTTACCTAACGAAATTGTAGAAATATCAAGATTTAGGGACATTTTGGTAATTTACCATTTTCTCAATTTTCACCTGATATTAAATTGACAATTTCATTCAATTTATTAATTTAGCTAATAAAACAATTCATTCCCTTCAATTTGATCATTTTAACATTTTAACAAAATTGCCCCTGAAGTTTTACTTTTATTCAATTTAGTCCTTAAGTCTAAAACATGCAAATTAGCCATGCAAGCTGGATATTCATATATATTTTTCCTTCTCCTCCTCTCCATTCCACATCCTTAATGTATATAACACACTTGTAAGTAACATCATCTATAATTTTTATTATTTACTTTTATGAATATTCAAGCTGTCCATCTGTGTCATAATCACTAAATTATTTATATCTGGAGATCTAGAACTCTAAATTAAGATCCGATAATTTTCCCTGAAACTATACTCATATATATTCTTACCATAAAATTTTCATAATTTTTTGGTTTAGTCAATAAGTACAGTTTATTCTTTAAAGTTACCCCTATTCTGCTGTCTGACAGTTGTGACCCTTCTTCACTAAAAATTAATTATCTTCTCGTACAGAATTTGAGTGATGTTTCCGTTTATTTATATTGAAACTAGACTCATTCAAGATTCTAAAAATATAAATTTAAGCCCATAATTATGATTATCCAAATTTTTATGATTTTTCAAAGTCAGAACAGGGGAACCCAAAATCATTCTGATGTTGTCTCACAAAATTTAATATATCTCATGATTTACAAATCTATTACTTACACCATTTCTTCTATGAGAAACTAGACTCAATAATATTTAATTTCATATTTTTTTCATCTTCTAATTCGATTTCTACAATTTATGGTGATTTTTCAAAGTTAGTCTACTGCTGCTGTCCAATATTGTTTTAGTGCAAGTTGTTTATTACCATTTTTCCCTTAAGCTTTAATAAATAACAATTTCGTCCCTACTCAATTAGCCTCTCAATTGAGATGATTTTTCTCAATTAACACTTTATTCTATCACTTTAAACTACTTTACAACTTTTGGAAATCATAATTTCAGCACCAGACTTTAATTCCAACATTTTCACAATTATGTCCTAAAATCAATTTCCATTAATTTTACTAACTTAATTCATACTCTATTTCTATTCAAGTTCCATCCCAACTCAAATTTAACTCCTAAATTTTCAGCTTATTTAACTAGTTTCAAAATTTCCTCAAATTAGCCCTTCAACATAAAAGTTATGAATTACTTTACAATTCAATCCTTATTTCATTTCTAACTTGAATTTCTATCAATTTAACCCTTATTTCATCATTTTACTCAACATGAACAGTATCTAAAAATCTAATATCTTTTCAAAATATCAATTTAATTTCATCAAAATCTTGTCCAAAGCTTCTAAAATATCAAAATTAAGTAAAAAGGGCTCAATTGACTTACCTATTAAACTTCCAAGCTTCACATCTTTGATTTTCCCTTTTTTTCTTTCTTTTCTCTTTTTCTTTCTTTCCTTCCCCTGCTTTCTGTTTCGTTTGCTTTATTTCTTTATTTCTCTCCTTTATTTCTTTTTTCCTTTTTATTTTCCCTTTTTTATATATATACACATGTATTTATACTTGAATAATAAGTATTATTTATTTATTCATGTGTATATTATTAGTACATTTGTATCCATTTATAACCATACATTTGTCATTATTTAATATATTTATCATATAAAATCTTATAATATAATTATTTAATTAATAAATATCTATTTAATATCTAATACATGTATTACAAATGTATATATTTTTATCCATACACTTGTATATTTTATTTACTATACATTTGTCTTTATATTAATTTGTTTATCATATAAATATCTTATAATATAATTATAATAAATTAATTTAATATCATTTATTACTAATATATATATATTAATTAAAATCTAAGTAAAAATCTTAGATTTTTATTTTATATGCTGCCTCACTTATGCTAAATGGCATAATTGCCATTTTGGTCCTTTTTATTTTTTTAATCTATAATTAAACTTTCATACTTTATTCAATTTAATCCTTTTATCCAATTATCCTTAATTAAGCTAAATTCACTTAATTAAACTCTAATTAACCACTCTGAACTTTTTAAATATTTTTGATAAATATTTACGGATCCTTTTTTTTTTAGTAACGAAGACTCGAAAATACACTTTTTCGATAACCGCAAAATTCGGGTTATTACAGTAAGTACTTTGTGCTGTTTATAGATGATCTAACTAGGTTTTGCTGGGTTTATTTCATGAAGCAGAAATCTGAAGTGTTTGAAGCCTTCAATAAATTTAAGGCATTGGCTGAAAATCAGTCTGGTTGCAAGATTAAGGCTTTGAGAACAGATAATGGAACTGAGTATCTGTCTGAAAGGTTCTAGAAGTTGTGTGAACAAGCTGGGATTCATCATCAGCTAACAACAGTCTATACTCCTCAGCAAAATGAAGTATGTGAGAGGAAGAATCGAACAACACTTGATATGGCTAGATGTTTGCTGTTTGATAGCAAGCTGCCAAGCAAGTTTTGGGCTGAGGCTGTTAATACCTCAGTGTACCTGCTCAACAAGTTGCCAACCGTTGCTGTGAAGGAAAAGACTCCTTTTGAAGCCTGGCATGGAATCAAACCTTCTATTTCACACCTAAAAGTGTTTGGCTGTGTTTGCTATGCCCTTATTCCAACTGAGAGGAGAACCAAGCTTGAGAGAAGGGCTGCTCCAGGAATATTTGTTGGCTACAGCATCACTAATAAGGGCTATAGGGTGTATGATCCCTCAACAAAGAAAATATTAGTGAGTAGGGATGTGAGGTTTGATGAAGGTAGAGTATGGAGCTGGAATGATGCTGATGCAAGGTTGACTGATGAAGATCAGCTGGACAGCAGTTTGGAGCTAGCTGAAGAAGGGCCAGTTGATGATAATTTTGATGAAGCACCTATGAGAGGGACAAGGACTATTGCAGACATCTATCAAAGATGTAATGTTGCAATAGTTGAACCTTCAAATTTTGAAGAGGCTGCTAAAGAAGAATGTTGGAAGAAGGCTATGGAAGCTGAAATGGAGATCATCCATAAAAATGACATATGAGAGCTGGTTGATAGGCCAATAAACAGAAAGATCATAGGTGTCAAATGGGTGTTCAGGACCAAGAACAATGCAGATGGATCTCTGAACAAGCATAAGGCCAGATTAGTTGTAAAGGGGTGCAGTCAGCAGCAAAGTGTTGATTATTTTGAAACCTTTGCACCTGTTGCAAGGTTAGACACCATAAGGCTATTGTTTGCCTTAGCTGCTCAAAAACAGTGGAAAGTGCATCAATTGGATGTAAAGTCAGCATTTCTAAATGGATTTCTCAATGAAGAAATCTTCATAAAATAGCTGAGGGTTTCAAGGTCCCTGGTGAGGAAGACAAGGTTTACAAGCTCAAAAAGGCATTGAATGGCCTAAAACAGGCTCCAAGGGCCTGGTATGACAGGATTGATGCATACCTGTTGAAGCTTGGATTTGAGAAGAGCTTAAGTGAGCCTACACTCTATGTGAAGAAGGCTGAGAAAGAAACCTTGTTGATAGTCTCACTTTATGTGGATGACTTATTGGTTACTGGTTGCAAGGGTGAGCTGATTGAAGACTTTAAGAAGCAAATGCTAGATGTGTTCGAGGTGACTGATTTAGGTTTGATGACCTACTTCTTTGGTATGGAAGTTAATCAGAATGAGCTTGGCATTTTCATAAGCCAGCAAGCATTTGCACAGAAAGTTTTAAGTAAATTCAGCATGTCAAAGTGCAAGCCTGTTAGCACTCCTGTTGCACTAGGAGAGAAACTCTCAAGCATCAATGAGCATGATCGAATAGATGAAAAGGAGTATAGAAGTTTGGTTGGTTGCCTACTCTACTTGACACCAACAAGGCCAGACATCTTGTATGCTGTTAGTCTTCTATCGAGATTCATGCACTGCTGCAATGTTGCACATTTTAAAGTTGCTAAAAGAGTCCTAAGGTATGTTAAAGGCACCTTAGGCTATGGTGTGAAGTTTGAGAGAGTTGAGGAACTGAAGCTGGTCGGTTATTCAGACAGTGATTGGGATGGCTCGGTTGATGATATGAAAAGTACATCGGGATACTTCTTCACTCTAGGATCAGGATTTTTTAGTTGGAGCTCATAGAAACAACAAACTGTTGCTCAATCAACAGCTGAAGCAGAGTATATTGCAGCTGCTGGGGTTGTTAATCAAGCAATTTGGCTTAGAAAGCTGTTGGATGACTTGAATACTGGTGAACCTGAAGCAACTGAGATCAAAGTTGACAATCAGTCAGCTGTTGCAATTGCCAAGAACCCTATGTTTCATGGCAAAACTAAGCATTTCAAGATCAAATACCATTTTGTGAGGGAGGCAGAGTTGTCAAAGGAGATCAACTTGGTCCATTGCTGCTCAGAAGTTCAATTGGCAGACATTTTGACCAAGCCGTTAGCTGCCACCAGGTTCCAGTATTTGAAGAAGCAAATTGGATTCTGTTGTTTTATAGCCAAGGAGGAGTGTTAAAGGTGGCAACAAACAACAATATGTATGTTACCCGGATGAAATACAACAACTACAAATGTACGTATGTTATCCGGATGAAGTATGTTTTTTTTGCAACAGATGACCTGTATATGATATGACAGAAAACTTTTTGACTGGATAAAGTTGGTCAAATACTTTCCAGTTTTAAACAGGTCTTAGGTTATCATTAAGATGTATTTAATGTTTGTTCACTTCTACAAGTTAAAAATATTGTTGTAGTTTTATATATGTACATCATACATTTGATGAATTAATCAAAAGTGTAATACCCCGAAAATTTTTACAGTAAAATATTATCCGTGATATAGTAAAATAAGGAAATAAAGTGACAAAAAGGGAATTTTTGAGTGATGTCAATATTGAGAAGTGTATTATGATATATTAATTCAAGAAAGGACTAAATTGCAAAGATGAGAAAAGTCTTGTTGCACAAGGGTAAATACTCAAAATTTAAGGGGTTGAAGTGTAAATATAAAAAGTTGAAGGACTAATGGTGCAAATATTTTAAGGGTGGAATGATCTAGAAACCAAGAAAAATTGATGAATTAGGACCAAATTGAATAGGTAAAAAATTATGAGGGACTAAATCGTAATTTTACCAAATTAAGTGATGACTCAAGGATGGAATTCTAAAAGATCATGAAGGGTAAAATGGTCAATTAGTAAGAGAGAGAATTCTAGAATGTAATGATTATGTTGATGATATTTTAAATTAATTAATTAGATAAATATTATTTTATTAATATTTTATGAGATGTTTATTATTATTATATTATTATTTATTTAGTATAAAAGGAAGGAAAGATGAAGAATTATTAACACATTTCCTTTCCCATGCAAACTAACGTAAGATAAGAAGAAGAAAAGAAGTTTGCTTTCTTTACAATTTAGTCCTTCCACCAAAAATTCATTATTTTCACCTAAAAATTGAAAGAATTTCCATAGCCATCAAGAGAGAAAGATAGCAAGGAGATGATGGGGAGCAAGAATATCAAGTTGGATTTAAGAAATCGAAGCTGGAGGAGAGAGAAAAATCAAGTTAAAGATTGAAGTCAATAAGAAAAGGTAAGTACATCAAGATTTCAATATGTTTTTAAGTTTGTTATTATTGATAAAGCATGGAAATAATGTTATAGTAGAGTTATCTTACATAAGGTCCTATGTACTTAATATGTTAGTGAAGAAAAAAAAAGAGAAAGTGATGAGAAATGGTGTAGAAAAAGAAAATAAGGATGTTATAACATGGTAATTAATATCTTGTACTAAAATAGTTTTGTATAGCAGCAGTAGTCTAACTTTGAAAAATCATCAAAAATTGTATAAATATAATTATAGGATGAATAAAATATGAAATTAAAGCTTATTAAGTGTAGTTTCTTATAGAATAAATTATGTAAGCAATGAAATTTTAAATCATGAGATATAATAAATTTTGTGAGACAAGGTCAGAATGATTTCGGGTTCCCCTGTTTTGAATTTGTAAAATCATAAAAAAATTGGATAAAATAATTAGGGGATTAAATTTATATTTTTAGAATCCTGAATGAGTCTATTTTCAATAGAAACAAATATGAACATCATTCGAATTCTGTACAAGGAGATAATTAATTTTTAGTGAAGAAGGGTCACAACTGTCAGACAGCAGAATAGGGGTAACTTTAAAGAATAAACTGTACTTATTGACTAAACCAAAAATTCTGAAAATTTTATGGTAAGAATATATATGAGTCTAGTTTCATGGAAAATTATCATATCTTAATTTGGAGTCCTATAGCTCCAGATATAAATAATTCAGTGACTATGACACAGATGGACAGCTTGAATATTCATAAAAAGTAAATAATAAAGATTATAGATAATGTTACTTACAAGTGTGCTACATACATCAAGGATGTGGAATGGAGAGGAGGAGGAGGAAAACATATATGAATATTCATTAAGCATGGCTAATTTGCATATTTTAGGTTTAGGGACTAAATTGAATAAAAGTAAAACTTTATGGGTAATTTTGTAAAAATGTCAGAAATGACCAAATTGAATGAAATGGATTATTTTATTATTTAAATTACAAAATTGAATGAAATTATTAATTTAGTTTAAGATCGGGGGAAAACATGTTTTAGGGATTAAATTGAAAAGTGTTGAAATTATGGAAAATTCTGATATTTTATAGAATTCATGGACTGTTATCAATATATATGAGAATAATAGCTAGAAATAAGGATTAAATTGCAAGAATTTTATTTTCCTGACCCTAAGGACGAAATCATCATTAATTAAAAGTTTAGGGGCAAAATGGTAATTTTACCTAGAGCATTAATTAAATGCATTAGAAGATGAAATGAATGAAAATGATGATCAAATTTATTTATAAAGATCCGGACGACTCAAATATGAGACTTAATCGTGGAAAAGAAAAGATATCGGATTAACGAAATTATAAACACAAACAAGCAATGAGGTAAGTTTGTGTAACTTGAATTGTATTTTAAATACTTGAAATATGTGGTTATGTGATGAAAATATGATTTGAATGTTCAATTCATGATATTTGATGAAATATTGATAATACTCGATATAAATTGAAAATAAATCCTAGTTGAATGAAAGGAAAATTCGATGGATCTCTGAAAAGGAATTGACGATAAAAATGATCTAGCCCGGACGGGTGATCCTATTCTGATATAGCCCTCCCGAAGAATACGTATAAAATGGATTTAGCCCGGACGGGTAATCTGAATTAGGGTCTGAATTTAGCTTGGACTAGTAATTCAGATCCAAGCTCATTAGAGTAATTGTCGTTGCAGGGGATTTAGCCTGGACTGGTAATCCCGACAATACTCTATGAGTTTATATTACAGGGGATTTAGCCTGGACTGGTAATCCCACTATAAAGATAAGGTTCGCGGGAGTGTGCTCTTTGATATGAAATGTGTAAGACCATGGTTGAAAGATGCCATGGCAGCCTAATATGAAATGTGTAAGACCATGGTTGAAAGATACCATGGCAACCTGATATGAAATGTGTAAGACCATGGTTGAAAGATACCATGGCAGTCTGATATGAAATGTGTAAGACCATGGTTGAAAGATACCATGGCAACCTGATATGAAATGTGTAAGACCATGGTTGAAAGTGATGTGAAATGTGTAAGACCATGGTTGAAAGATACCATGGCAACGTGATATGAAATGAACAAGACCATTGTTGAAAGATACCATGGCAACATGACAGAAAATGAGTAAGACCATAGTTGAAAGACACTATGGCATCATGTCAAAGATAAATAAGACCGTGGATAGGAGACGCTCTAACATCTGTTGAACAATTGATATTCAGGTAATATGTATCAGATGACGAATGGTTATATGAAATAATTATGAAGATAGATAAACGAAATAAGTATAAGTACATGGAATATAATTTATGTTAAGTTTGATATAAGCTATTACCGGAATAAATATACATAAAATATATGAAAATGATGGAGCATGAAATATTGATATAATGAAATGAATGATATATGCTTATGAAGAAACGGTAAGAGCATGATATGTTTCATGACATGTACATATATGATTATCTTTGATATGTTGATACAAGGAAATTATGTAAGTTGAGACTATTATTAAACTCAAGTGCGATATGTCGAGAAAATAGATATATCAATGTTAAATTTATATGAGATATGTGCAAGCATACTAACAATGTTGCTGTTTGATGCTTATACAAGTGTCAAACTGTTGATTGAATGGTAACATATTTATTTATATGATGCATTGAATCGGTAAGTATTTAAATTTTTTTTAGTGATCTGTAAATTGTAGTAATGCTCCGAAACCCTGTTTTGGCAGCGGATACGGGCTAGGGGTGTTACAAAAAGAGAATAGTCGATTCTTGTTCTCTTAGTTTTCTCATCCTTTTTGCTTCTGTTGTTTTTGGTTGCTTTCCTTGCAACTCTCATTTTTTACATCTCAAACTTATTTTATATTTTATCCGAAATTATTACTTTGTTGCTTTAGCTTCAACAAGAGCTTCATATTTTATCCGGATAAATTAGTTCTGTTTTTCTTCCTGTATGAAAAACCCAACAAAAGTCTATGGCCATGGCACATTTCTGAAAAAAACCTATTGAGCAGCATTTATCGATTGGGGTTCTGTGCGTGTCCCAAGGCGATAATGGACAAACCTTAAGCGCTGTGAGTTTAAGCAAATCTATATTGTAAACACGACAACCATAGGGTGCTTGGGTGGCATTCTATTAGCCTTCATGGAGTACTATGATTTGGCCTTCACGACATTTTGATCTAGCTCTTGTGGCATATTCTTTTAGCCTGTGTGGCGTATTCTGTTAGCTTGTATAATGTATTCTGTAGCCTTTGTGGCGTAATATGTCTAGCTCTGGTGGCGTACTCTGGTAAGACTCTGTCGAGGATATGATTTGTCTAAAGATAGAGTGAAAGGTTTTGTGATATAAATTGAATAAGTTTTAAAGGAAGTTTCTAGTAAAGATGTAAGATTTAATATGTTCAAAGAGAATATTCATCGTGGTTTTCTATCAATATGGTATGTGGGTGTATTCGAAATAAGAGTTTGCCAATTTGAGCTATTATGCTATTAAGGTGCAATTTTGAGTTACTTGATATTCATTGTATCTGAATAGTATTACGTCTTGTACTGAGCTCTGATGGAATCTAAGTTATTCATTATATTGAATATCTTGTGCCTGTAATGAAGATGTGCAACATTCTGGACGAATCTGGAGGGTTCCTCATAAGTATGAGTATGGATTGGGTTGAATCAAGGTATAGTCTGAATTAAGATTTGATTTAGCAAAGACAATATGGGTATTTGCCAAAGGTATGAACACTAAGTGATATCTGCCAACAATAGTGTCTGCAATTATCTGTTCTGGAATTATCGTTGAAAGTGTCTGAAGAGAAAAGGAAGGTTGTATCGTCTGTCAAGAACTGAAGTTAGTCAAGTAGTTGAATGAATGATGATACGGTAAGAATGATATGAGGCGTGTAAACATGAAATTATATCACTGCCAGCATGAAGGTATCCGCCAAAGATAAGTATAAGAAATTCAAATATTCAAGATGTTGAATTTATCAAGAAAGGTTAAGAAGGTATGTTGTTTCCAATACTGATTAAGTTTCTCTGAATTTATCAAGATGTAGGTATGAAAATTTAGTCAATGTATTTTTATATTCAGTAATGGGATAAATATCAAATTTATACATGAACTCTGATTTGGTGCAATTATACTTATGAAACTTGAATTGTGGTTCTTATATATACATAAAATTTTGATTTTGATTCAATTATACAAATTTAAGGAAATGAGCATATACATCTATTTTCATATTGGATCAATATCAAACGTAAAATGGTGCTAATTCGATAATGTTGTTAATGCTTTGTGAAAATTGAATCAAATCAAAATTTCATGTATAAAATCACACCAAATCAAAGCTCATGTATAGTTTTTGATATTTATCCCTTCGGGAATTTAGTCTTTTTACTTTTCAAATTTCAAAATTCAAGTTCAATTGTTAACACTGTTTTTTTTTGTTAAATATATTAGTATGACATTTTGAAATTAATACACTTGGTAACCCTAAAAAAATAACATTATAATGAACTTAAATCTAAAGAAAAAGTTTTAACAGAATTAACTATTAAATTTAAATTTAATAATTTTAACAATACAAAAATATAATTCCTAAAAATAAAAATATAAATACTAAATTCCCGATTTACAAATTTTAAAATGTAGACAACAACTCAATTCTTTTACGTTGGAAACAATCAAAACATGTAGACGACAAAATAACTCTATCTCCCAACTTTTACAAATGTCCAACTTCTTAGGGATTAGAGTAATTTTGTACCTAAGTGGCGACAAGCACAAAGATACATCATTGTTACTATCATTATTAACTATTATCATTCATTAGCCATACCAACTTCACACTTGAGCAAATCAATCACAAAATAAAGGCATAGACATATTGCATTTTAAAGAGAATTTAAGTGATAATATTATTGAGAAAAATAATTATGAATTTTGAAATAGGATTGAGAAAAAAAAACGTAAAACCAACTCGAATCAAAATGTTTGAAGGGTTTATAAAATTCAAATTTAGAAATTATGATTACTCAAAATCGAATTAAATTTTATTTTTTATTGAATATATAAATGATTTTAATTTTTATGATATAAAATAAATGTTTTATGTTTACAATAATGAAATTAACTTAAAAATTCTTAAAAATTTTACGTTTTAAAAATATTTATGAAAAAACTTTAAAATTTTATTCATTGATATTCAAAAACCATAAAATAAAACTCATTTTGTTATAATAAATTTGAAAAAAATCTAAAACCAATAATTAACATGAAAAACTCGAAAATCTAACTGAACTAAGTTAAATTATGACAAACAATTTAAATGATCCAAAAATCTAACCGAACTAAATCGATATCACCCTTACTCAGAAAGAATTAAATTTTATAAACAGTAAAATTAACATAAAATATACCTTAATTATATACAAAATAAAATAAAATAAAGAAGATTTGAGATGACGTTGGCAAATGCAATTATCATTCACATAATTTCCTTGAAAGCTTCAAAAGACTCTGGTCATAGCGTAGCAAAGACTCCAAATTTAGGAAGCAAATTGAAACTTCTTTGGCTTTTTACCAATACTAAATAATTAATCAATTACCTATCTATGACTATATGTATATAGGTGGCATTTATAGGTGACAATGTCATTCAAAGGGTGCTGATGAGGTTGAACTTTCCAACAACACTTCCAAGCTTTCATGTTTATGGGTAAATTTCTCCTAAAGCCCTTGTATTAAGAATGAAATTATATTTTAGCCCTTGTATTAAAAAACAAATCGGTTATTTTTGTTAAAAAGTATATTTATTTCTACTATTAAAAACTAGAATAACCAGACAATTACACATAGCAATACCTCATTTTGACGTATATAGACTAATTTTCAATAGTAGTAACGAATAAACTTTTTAACGGAACGATCAGTTTATTCTTTGATACCACACAAAGACTAATTTACTCATTTTTTAATAAAAATAGTAAAATGTGATCTGACTTTTTATACAAAGATTTCCATAATATTTTTACCCATGATTTTATTTATTCAATATTTAACAGGAAACGTGACCTTGTCTTAAAGTATTTTTTTTTTCTAAATGAAAATTGTGAAAAAAAAAGAAAAGAAAAGCAAAGTACAAGTCAATGTTTCATTATTATTAATTTAACAGAAATTGACGAATATTAAGTCAATAATTCATAAACGTGTCATGCACGTGTATGTGTAATGGTCTTATTATTACTCAAAAAAATATTTTAATATTATTACCTTCAATTTTTGTGATTTAGGGTATTAGACATTATCTAGAAGCATTTAATCTAATATTATAATCTAATATTTACAACATTAAAATATGTTTTAAGTTTCTATATTTTTTTTATATATTTGAAATTTAATTTATTTACTTTAAATTTATTAGAATTTAGTCCCTTTATTTGTTATATTTAAAAGTTTATATTCAACTGTTGATACCGTTAAAATTATTCTGTTAAATTTGACGATGTAACATTAAGAAATAATAAAAACACTTATTGGGTAATCATGTAACAAAAGAAATGACATTGTAAAATATTTGAATTTAAAAATATTAACAATTAGGCATATATTTTTAAATCTAAAAGGTTAAAGGACTAAATTCTAAATATAAAAAAATACAAAGACTTGAAACATAATTTAACCGAAAAGATATTATGAATCTTTTTATAATCTATATCAACCCACTAAAAATATGGGATTAATTAAGATGCATAGATATGGAAAATTATTTTTTCACTATTTTTGTTTTTCTTTTCCAATTTTTCGGTATTTCATTAGAGCGAGTTTATTAATTAATTTTTCGTATTTTGTAAGCTCATTAAAAGAGTGGATTTAGTCACGAGTTTTAAATGTACTTCATACTTAATATAAAAATTGATAGTTCAACCACTAATTAAAGTAGAAAAGATTTTTATCATCTCACCTAATTATCGAGATTCACTATCTTCGTTTTTATTGGCAAAAAAAAAAAAATGCTTACCTTTAGTATGCTGTTTTTTTAAGCGGACCGTGGAATTTTGGGGGTAGTAATATTAATTGAAAAATATCCCCCACTAATATTAGGCATTGAGCCAATGGAGACATGTTGACTAGTTATTCAAAGTTCAAACTTTAATATTCTAGAAACAAAATTAAGAAATCTAATTAATCATCAAGGAAAATAAAACACGTTTTTTGATGTTTAGTTAAAAATTTGTCTAACATCAAGTGAAAATTTTGTAAATTTTTTAATTAATTTTATTAAAATTGGTTATTTAAATTAATTTATTCTTTTTGAAAGGAATTATTTAGATTAAAACTAAACACTAGAGTACATGTATTAACCAAGTATAGTAAAAATATATAAATAAAAAAAAACTACAATTGGTTCGAAAATTAAATTTTAATATAATTGGTTCATGAAATTAGAGGTAAGAAATGCCGATTGAGTCTTAGCTCAATAGGTATAGATATTGCTGTTAATACAGGAGGACGTGAGTTCGAGTGCACTGAAATAAATTATCGTCTTATTTATGGGTTGGGGAAAGGATTATGGATTGTTATCCTTTTGAAAAAAAAAATACGGACAAAAAATGGGCTTAGTCCTCTCAATACGAAATTACAAATTAATATAATGGAAAAATTACACTGCTACACTTAAAATTTTATGACTCATCTCTAAACTCCTTAAAATAATTTAGTATTCCAATTTGATAAAATTAATTTCATTGATGGTAAATTAAATTATCCAAAATGTAATTTACCCAAAAAAGGTTTAATCGAAACTCGAAACTAAAAATCCGATAGTTTAATCTGTTATGATTATATTTTTCGTTTATTTATTATTGAATTGATAATTCAACTCCAGTTAAATAAAAAATCGATGATCTCATTTTTTTAGTTACATAGCTATGAAGTGAGTTTCCTTTTTCTATTTCAAAAGTATTAACAATTGGACTTGAATTTTAAAATTTGAAAAGTAAAGGGACTAAATTTTGAATTGGTGAAGAGTAAAGGGACTTGTTAAAAACTAAAGAACCAACCAAGAAATTCAAATAAAGACCGGTAAACTTCCAAACGCGTCATTCAACTATGGAAACTAGCTTAAGGAAACGAAGCTGGTGCTTTGCTCTCTCTATATATACTTCACAAAGATGCCTTCCTGTTTCACTCATTGATTTCTCCATCTCAATTCAAACAAACCCATTAAATTTATTTGATCAAATCCATTATCAACAATGGCTTCTCTCAAATTCCCCATTGTTCTCTTCATTTCTTCTCTTCTCCTCCACTCTTCTCTAGGTATCTATCCATCAAACACCTTCTTCATTAGTTCATTTCCATTTTATGATCAATCCATGGAGTTTCTTAAAACCCTGTTTTGTTTATTTGATTTTAATGGTTTTTGTTGTCTTTTTGGCAGCTGAGATGATTTGTGAAGATTTGCCGAAAGACTTGTGCGCGTTTTCGATAGCCTCATCGGGGAAAAGATGTGTGTTGGAAACGGCGGTGAAGAAAGACGGCGACGTCCAGTATCAATGCCGGACGTCGGAGGTTGTGGTGGAGAGGATGGCGGAGTATATCGAGACTGACGAATGTGTTGCTGCATGTGGCGCCGATAGAAACTCCGTCGGCATTTCATCAGATTCTCTTCTCGATCAACAATTCACCGCCAAGCTTTGTACCCCTGCTTGTTACCAGAAGTGTCCCAATATTGTTGACCTTTACTTCAACTTGGCCGCCGGAGAAGGTATGAATTTGCTACCTACGTATTATTATTAATTGGCTCCAAAGGGTTTGCTTAAAATGAAATCCAATTCAAAGTCGGTTCAATCTTTGTCCAAACTAGTATATCGGCCAGTTCCTAATTCAATTAACTCAATCAATTGAATTAGTTCGGTTCCAACAATCATAGTTTAGATTTGTCAATTTTGGACTCAAACCTGAAAACTCAACCTATTAACTCAAACCCGAACTTGACCCTATTCGATTTGACATTAAGAAGTTAACAATTCGAATAAGAAATAATTCAATCTCAAAATAAACTGAAAAAGTAATTTGAAATTATCTAACTTGATAATCCTAAATGGCTAAAATGGGCGTAGCCAAAGCAACTTGGGTAAATTGCTTTTTAAGTTCTTTCCAAAATTAAAACATTCAATTTAGGTATAATTTTAATTCTTTTAAAAACTTGATAATTTAATTTAAACATTTTTAATTTAAGATTTTTCGCTTTAGCCCCTCAAATTTGTTTAATATTGTAACCTTTTGTTTGCAGGTGTATTTTTGCCTGATCTTTGCAACGCTCAGCGATCGAACCCACGGCGGAGCATGGTGGAGCTTATATTGAGCTCCGGTGTTGCCCCTGGCCCTGTTTCTAGCCAAGCAACAGCCGTTGAAGCCCCTGCCCCTGCCCCCATGTGGTGATCTAAATTGCTTTCTTTTATTTTTTTTTACTTCAATAATATGATTTCATCACAATTCACAATTACTTCATTTCCATATGTGAATTGGTTTTGAGGAATACTTGAGAGAGAGAATATATTTGTATTTAAGAATTTTCAGGGTGGGTTTATTGGATTGGACATTCATTTGTTAAATTATAATAATATGTGTCTTCTATTTATTATATATTTATTTTATTATTCTATTGACGGGTTTTGACCCGACCCAATCTGTTAATGTTTGATTTGTTTTAAAATGAAGTTCAGAGTAAATTAAGTTGAGTTAATTCTTTAAAAATATTAAGGTCGAATTCTTTAAAAAAATTTAAGATATATTAAATAATATAAGTAGGGATGGCAAGAAAATCAAAATCGGCAGGGTTTGACCCGACACGATCTATTAAGATTTTATTTGTTCTAAAATTGGGTTATGAAAAGTTCGAGTTAATTCTTTAAAAAAATTGAGATCGAATTCTCTAAAAACTTTTAGGATCAGATTCATGCAAGTTTTCTTTTAGGTTAGGGCTAGATCGAGGTCTAGGCATGATGGTACGTCTTAAGGTATTTTTAACAAGGTATTTTTAAATTATGGATAATCTTAATTACATGAATTTAGAGAAAATAAAATAAGTTAAATGTTCAATTTGTATTAGATATTATTAACTTTATTTTTTACCTAAATAATATTTAGATACCATTTATATTTAGATATTGCAATTATTAAACACTTTTTTATCAAATTAATATTTAGATACTACTTTATATTAGTTTACTAAATTAAAGTATTAAACCAAAAATATTACTAAATTTATCATAAAAAATTATAAATTCTACGAAGGAAATCAATTTTAAAAAACTTTGAAAAACTTTGGGAACACATGTAACACCCCCTACCCGTATCCGTCGCCGGAATAGAGTACGAGGCATTACTGAGGAGTACAAAAACACTTACAGATAATTTAAATATATTTTCATAACAACTTGTCTCGATTTCATACTATTTCATATTTAAGCTTTACTCACCAAAGTATTTGAAATATCATTTTTATGCAAATAGCGCACATGAGGTACATAATTCCATAGTTAAGAATGAACACATTTATCAAACATATTCCGCATTCATATATCAATGTCTTACATTTCCATATATTAATAACCGTCATTTTTCTTGTTTTTCAGATAATTATGTGTAACCATTGATAAGCATGGAATTCATTGTTTCTTCCTGTCAATCACAATTTCAAATGACAAATTCGTGTGAATCAGCTCAACCTCATTAGGTGTTTAAATTCTGTCACTTTGATTCACATACTCATAATTTACTAACATATCTTGTCAAACACAATCTCTGAATGATAAAATCACATAATTGAGCTCAATAATAATAATGATAACATTACTTACATTTCTTTTTCCACATGTTACATTTACGACTTACCAACTTGTCCATCCAAGGAACAGCTTACGGATTTGAGTACATCGTGATCTGAAGCCCGAAATCTAGTTGAAGCACATAAGTGCTAAACGGAAGCCCGGAGGCTAACTGAAGCACATAAGTGCTAAACGGAAGAACTGAAGCTCATTAGAGCTGAACTGAAACCCCAAAAGGGTTAACTGAAACTTATATGAGTTAACGGAAGCTCGTAAGAGCTAAATGGAAAGCAAACACGAGAATTCGCAACAAATGCTGAATCTCCGTTTACTTGGGTAATTTACCGTCAATTCTTCTTTTTCACTGAAAGATTGTACTTATTTCCTGCGTTCCGTTCCTCCGAAATTCTCAGTTTAATTTCATAACTTTTGTACATAATTTACTTATTTTTAATAATTAACATACATAAATATTAATCACCATTCATAAAATAATATTGAAATTTAATAATATTAACAAATGGTCACTAAATTTAGTTATATAAACTCATAAGTTCGATTTTTTTATTATAGCGATAATCATAATTTCATAATAAATATTCCAAATAAAACATTATATCGTTTCTAATTCAACACTTATCGATTATAATCGGGCATGTAATCAATTTATACACGATTCATTCATATATTTTTGTATATATTCCTCCTCCTCCTCTCCCTCCACATCCTTAGTATAAACAACACACTTGTAAGTAACATTATCTATAATTTTCACTATCTATTTATGTGAATATTCAAGCTGTCCATCTGTGTCATAGTCACTAAATTATTTTTATCTTTAGCTAAAGAGCTCCAAATTAAGATCCATGAATTTTCCCAGAAACTAGATTCACATATCTTCTTACCATAAAATTTTCATAATTTTTGGTTGAACCAATTAATACAGTTTATTCATTGAATTCTCCCCTGTTCTGCTGTCAGACAGTTCCTACCCTTCTTCACTAAAAATCAATTATCTTCTCGTACAAGATTCGAATGATGTCCTCGTTTATTTATTTTGAAAATAGACTTATTCAGGATTCTAAACATATAAATTTAAGCCTCTAATTATTTTTATCCAATTTTTTATGATTTTTCAAATTAAAAATAGGGGAACCCGAAATCATTCTGACCTTGTCTCACAAAAGTTATTGTATCTCATGATTTAAAATTTCATTGCTTACATAATTTCTTTTATAAGAAACTAGACTCAATAAGCTTTAATTTCATATTTTATTCATCCTCTAATTCTATTTCTACAATTTTTGGTGATTTTTCGAAGTTAGACTACTGCTGCTGTCCAAAACAGTTTTAGTGCAAAATGTTGATTTCCATTTTGCCCCAAATTTCACAATTCATACAATTCAGTCCTTGCTCAATTAACCCCTCAATTAAGATAATTTTCTCAATAAATACTTTTATTAACACTATAAGTTATTTCATAACTATTTAAATTCATAATTTCTACATAAAACTCTAACTTCAAACTCTTTTACAATTAGGTCCCAAACATTCACTTTCTATTCAATTCTTACAATAAAATCAACATATAAACAATTTAAAACTCTAATTCCATGCCAAATAATCATATGCTTCCAGCACATATGTATATAAACTTTCAATTTCTTTCATAGAATCAAAAACTAATGAATTCAACAAGTGGACCTAGTTGTAAAAGTCACAAAAACACAAAAATTTCAAGAAATAATCAAGAATTGAACTTACTTGGAGTAAAAATATGAAAAACCAGCTTAATAGAACTCCTCCATGGCGTTTTTCTGATGAGAATGCAGAAAAATAAAGAGAAATATAGATAATTCCACTTTAGTCCTAGCTTTATTAAGTAAATTTTGCAATTTTCCAATTTTACCATTAATTTTCTTTATTTTCTTGCTGATTTCATGCCCTTGCCGTCCAGCCCAAATAGACCTTGGGTATATTTTCCTTTTAAACCCTCTTTCTTTTATCAATTAAGCTATTTAATCATTTCCCACAATTTTGCATTTGATACAATTTAGTCCTTTTTGTTCAATTAACTATCAGAACTTTAAAATTTCTTGACGAAACTTTAATACTAACATATTAACACTCCATAAATATTTATAAAAATATTTATGGCTCGATTTAAAATTATCAAGGTCTCGATACCTCGTTTTCGATTCTAATTATTTTAATATTTATTTTTAGTACACTATTCACTATTTTCAAAAAAAAATTTCCTAACTTCACATTTAATTTATACTCACTAAATTAATAATATTTCCTACTCATTTGTCGGATTTAGTGATCTCGAATCACTATTCTGACACCACTGAAAATTAGGCTGTTACAACACAAATTTGTCATCAACACTAATTATAATATCAAAATAAAAAATTTAAAACTTAAAGGGCCTTCAAAAGTAACTTAAAAAAATTTGAGGGCCAAATATAATTTTTTTTTCTAAACACTAATTATAAAAAAAAAATTAAAACTTAGCTGACCTTCAAAAATAATTTTACAAAATTTAGGAAGGGTTGTTGGCAACTTGCCAACCCTCCTAAATTCGCATATAACATTCAAATCTGATCGAGCAAGCAAAAATCAAATTTGAGTACTTGTATTTTGTAAGTACATATGCCATAACCACTTGATTACATAATTTGAATTTTAATTAAAATTTTCAAGTACTTGTATTTTTTTTGTCATTACAATTAAATTTGTTGATGAGTTAAGCTACTCAAAAAGAAATTTTATGTTTAAAATTTGTTGATGAGTTAAGCTACTCAAAAATAAATTTTATGTTTAAAATTAAACACAATTTGACTCAATTTGATTTAAAATTTATGTTCATTATTCATAAATTTTAAAATATTTAAAATAAACTTTTTTTAATATTTTAATAATTAAATTTAAATAAAAAATATTTACTATAATTTAATTTGACTTTTGATGGTATTCTTAAATAAAAAATTATATTGCCCAAAGATCACCTTGCTCAAAAGTATACACTTGTAATAACATTTATTTTCATATTGGACTCAATATTTGGAATAAATACTCATAAGTTGTATAATTTACTAGCCCAACAAGAGTTGAAATTTCCAGTCGTTCCTCTACTGGATCTTTAGAATTATTTACCATGGTTTTTCATCGAGGTAAAGTCCCATGGAGAATTGAGAGGGTGATCTATGCATGCAGACGACCAAGATTTGAATGATCAAGGTATGTGTTGAAGCATCCATTGAATTAAGTGGTTGTACATCCTAACTCGCAAGTGTCACGAGATGAGATTTTAGCTCGGCACACCGTGCAGTCTCAGACACAAGACTTATGCCAACATTCCTTAAGTTCAACCTTTCGAACAATTAACAATGACAACTTGAGAGAACAAAACGAATGAGGAAGTGTAAGGGAACTCTTGGATAGTAAAATAAGCCCAAAGCGATATTTACAAAAAAAGGCCTTACAAAGAAAGAACTATGAGTATGCCTAAGTTTCCTAAGTTCATAACCTCACTTGGACGCTCTCTTGTTTGTTACAAATGAGATAGGTGCCATCCTATTTATAGGCAACTCAAATTGATCCAACGGTTAATATTATCTCTAGTGGACGACTCTGATTAATTCTAGCCTAAAATATCTTTTAAAGGCAATATAAGACCTTTCTAGGCCATTCTTGGAAAGTTCTAAGCTTGTCAGGCACTATTCTCACATGCCTGACACTTCCTACGCGCTCCAGACGGTTCTAGAGTCTTTTGTATGTGCTTGGACCCTACTAGTTTGATTCTAACACCTTAGCAACCCAATTCTCCCTACCATAGTGTTGCTTACAAGCTTGCTTGGTTCTAGAGGATTCTAGGTGCTACCTTATTGTTTCGATTGCTCCTCCAAGCTTTTAGAGACTTCTCCTATCTCTAGAAGATTTACCAACCTTGTTGGAGGCTCAAACCTGTTATTTCTTGGGAGCCCTTTGTTGGAAAAATTCAGTTTAGAAAACTATTTTCAGTCACAGTGAAAATTTAAAATTTTTGAAAATCGAACTAATTTATGATATTTATAATAATGAACTTTTTCCCAAAAAGTACATATACTTTGTGCAAGACAAATAAGTATTGTTCCCATCTTTCAATCGGACAGTCTTCATCGCTATACTCATACCCTGAATTGTGTCAAGTGTGAGTTTGAGCAGCACAAACCAAATGTAGAACAAGAAACGTTTAAATTACTTTCATTAGGAAAGTAATTCTGCCAAATAGAAACAGATAGAAATTGCAATTCCCAAGTAATAGAATTTATTATTAAAAATAAATTCGTACTACTTTCTAGCAGAATAACAATATATAAAACTTATATATCAAAACTTATCTCAATAACTCTACTAGTGTCATCTATTTATAACAAGAGATAGAAGAATTTTTATTGAATAAGAATAACAAAAATCATATTTATTTAATAGAAAACACTTTCCTACTCTAACTACGAGAGTAAGGGCGACACACCTTAGTAAATATTACTAGAGTTGTCACCCCTCACTTATCATTTAAAGGGGATTGGATGCATGTATTAGGTTCAATTATATGTGCTTCTCAACTTTTTGACTCAGCACTTTAGAATTTAATGCAATCTAATATTTGATTTCTATTTCCCAAAATAAATATTAATTAATTAATTAAATTAATTTCTCAATTCAATAATTTTGTCAACTCAATTTTAATTTCGTTAATATCATATTGACTTTATTGTAAAAGAACCTATAAGAAAATTTATTTAATTTTCATATTCAACGGATTCATAATGACAAATTAATTTATTTCTATTTTTGAAACTCAATTATTTAATTAAATAATAATTCAAAAACTTTAAATTAATTCTCAAGTCATATTTATACTTAGTGAGAAAATGTATTCATTTATGTACACGAACCATTTCTCTAACTTCATTTTCATTCAATTTTGTTCATTTGGTTCTACATGCGATTCATTTATGATTTCAACGAGATAGTGGAGAGATTGATTGGACATATGTAATTAGGGCTTGAATGATTTATAATTAAATTCTAACTTTTCGCCTATTGGTTATAAATTCATTTAGTCACAAAATCATTCCATTATAGTATTATGACTAAACTCTCTTCAATTATATATTACTACGAAAGCTACTTAATTAGTGTTCATCTAATGACCTTGTTATAAGTGTGTTACCTACAATTCCATTAGTCTCTTTGGGATAAATTTGTTCCCCAATATGATCATATTTTGTCTCATGATAATTATTTCATCTTTCCTAATGAAAAGTCAATTACTATTAAATAGTAATTAAGTCATTGATCAGAAAGATAAACGACTTGTGATCACATTTATTTTTCATCTATCATGTAATGTCGATGAGAAGATATCATTTACCTATTAATTGGGCTATGAATTCCACTATTGTGAATAATGTTATATACTGTAGAAGTTGTATACCCAACACATCAACTTTCAGTTCCTTAACTATTTGAACTTAAGTTTTTACTTACATTAGAATATACGAGTCACGCATATATAGTCCATTATTTACTCAGAATTTAGGTATGTCACACTACGAATGTTATAAGTGAATAAATCTATAAATGAATTTAGTATCTATTCTACTTAGGTCTTACCTGATGTACTGTCAATCTAATCAGTCACTTTCTATATCATATGAGTCATCCACTCTGATACTTAAAGAAAAATTATCTCTCCAATTAGACTTGATAGGCGACATATTAATCTTTCAGTTTGCCCATTTTCAATTAGATTAAAGACATGTTTAGATTCATCTATTAATACAAAATATCTTCTTGCTTTACGGTTCGATTACGAATAATGTGGAGTACTAGTTAAATGCTAGATAACCAATGAATTAATATTTGTTTTCGTTTTACTTTGTGTGTAAAAATATCAAAGATAAAAGAGTATTAATGTAATTAATAAATATTTTATCAAATCATTTTGTTTAAAAAATATAAATATACATAAAAAAAATATTACACTTAGACACTAGATCCAACATCCCTCTAGTGACTCGGTCGGCCTTTTAGCCCTCGTTGGCAATCTCAATTGTCACCCGCGGTCTCAACACGTGGTCCATGACACATGCAAGATCCTCAAGTTTGTGTCTTTGCTGCAGCTTAGGTTGCTTCTGCATTTCAGTCTCCTCAAATGAAATGGTTGGTACTCCAGCATACATTGGAGGGTCCCCAAGTTCTGATGGTTGCCGATGCTAAGGATGACTTTGCACTAAAAAGTCTTCCAGAACAAGACATTTTATCAATATTAGAGATGATGACCGGAGAGACTGATTTGATCACACACGGCAGAGGTCAAATGACCAATAATGCTAATGATTCTTTCTATAGGCAACCATCTGTAACAGCTAAAAGTCTCGAACAGACATTGAATAAACATGAATTATCAAAACCAACAATAAAAAAAAAAATTGAAGAAATCTATCGAAATCACATAATGAAGAAAATGAAGGAATAAATGAAAGAGCTTAAAGTAAACTATGGGAGTAAAAGAAAATTAAATTTAAAAAAAAAAATTGAAAACCTATACAAAATGCTCAGTGTTTGCTCTTTTTGGCTTCCAAGTTAGTGCCATCTTTGAGGTTCTCTTGGGCGTCGCTTTCCATCCCTAGGCTAAACAGGCAAGCTGCTTGTAGATAGAACACGGTCGGCCATTCTGGGGAAACCGCCTGTGCTTGCACAGCATCCCCGAGCGCCTCTTGTGGCTTATCATTCATCAAGTACGACAAGCAGCGTCTTGCATAGACTGTTGGTGACACCATAGTTCCGCCATCAATGAACTACATGACAGACAAGGTCTTTGAGTCTATACATATATATCATGCTGATTATCAGACAACTTTCTTTTTACTGAAAACACTAGCCAAGTGCTTCAACCCCACCCAAATCCCATTTCATGTTTCTCTGTTTTTGCATAAAATGGTGTCTAATGTTTCAAATTAGGAGTCATATAGTCTTGAACTCAGTATTATAGTCAAGAACCACAAACTATATAGATTTGGATGTGGGAAGCTTACCTGTGTGTAGTGATTGATTGCACTTGTGAAATCCTTAGCTCGAAAAGCAGTATCTCCATGTTTCTTGGAGTTCAAGGTGTCCTGCATTTGGCTGGTCCACATTTGGAAAGAAAGCTGAAAAGTCAGGAAAAAGAATGAGCAGGACCAAGTAGGCTGCAAATAATCCAAGGAAATAATCCTTTGTGCTCATTTAAGTCAGAAAATGTGGATTTCACCAAACAATTTGGTATATAGAATTGTGTCTCCACTGGAAAATTTAGCAGTAAATGGTTATCAATCATTGACAATAGCGTTTCTTATATCCATTATCTTCTCAAATCCGTACCCCGATATGAGCTTGTGACAGGCAGAAGAATGTTTATGTTTGCCGTTAGTTAAATTTAAGATAACAACGAAGCTTTGCTTGGCACTAGTCATTGGTTATGCTATAAATGGCTTACAGAACGACATGTTTCACGATTTGTGCAAATAGAACATCAAGGATGAAGTAGCAAACCTCGTTTGCGATACCCTCATCATCTTGGTATCCCTTTTCCTCCAATATTTCATGTATGGCAGTCAGATCAAACCTCAAGCAAGCCTCTCCAAAAGGAGTTAATGACAGTGGCTGTTTTGGAGAAGTGGTTCCTTGTGGAATACCCATCAAAACATACGATGGTACCTAGCAATACTCAATCTCATGAGATATGTGCATGGTACACAAAATAACAGCTAGAGAATATGAACTTCTTGTAGTCAATTCGATCTGCAATTTAAACGTACCTCTGCTTCCTTCTGAACTGACATGAGAGATACAACAAGTGACTTCGCATTTGGCCTTTCACGAGCTTCATACTGTAAACAACGAGAAGCTAACCGAACTAACTCTGCTCCATCATCATTAGAGAAATGACCCTCCAGAGCAGAATCCATCAACATGAGAAAATTCTTGCCACGAATCAAGTCAAGTGCCTACAAACAGTGAATTCACTTCAACACCATGCATTAATTCGAGTTCAACATCCTAAACAGCATCCAAATGCTGGCATCGAAAAGCTTTTAGAGGTAAAAGTACCATGGAGTCCTTGTACTAGGAGCCAAATTGCATTTTGCCTCCTTTACTCAAAAAATAGGCAAATTAGTCTCTGTACGTTGGATTAAAAAGCAAACTGATCCTTTTTGTTAAAAATTTCATTTATTTCTACTGTTAACAACTAGTGTAGCCGACGGAATAACCAAACAGTTAGACGTCATGTAACATGTACCTCACGTTGATGTACAAGGACCTATTTTTTACAGTAAAAACGGATGAAATTTATAATAGAAAGACCAGTTTGTTCTTTTATTTAACGTACAAAGGTTAATTTACCTATTTTTTTAGTAGAAGCAGCAAAATGCAATCCATCTCCTAGTACAAGAGTTTTCATGGTACAAGAGTTTCCTATTAAGTTCATATGACCAAACTTTGTCCTGCTACTTCAGTAACAAAGAGAAGATCCTAAAAACAATAAAAATTCATTAAGAGTCAATAATTTACATGGCTAGGAGGGATATGCTTGCCACTCATAAGATCTAACAGCAAGGTTCCAAAGCTATATACAACGCTTTCAGCCGTCACTCTACCTGCCAAAGAATATCCAAACTTTGAGCTAATATTCAAAGTAATCCATAAGCTAAAAGTATCAGGAATTGTATTTTGCCCCCTCTACTCATTAGTAAATTAGTCCTTACACTTTAGACCAAAAAATGAATTGTTTAAACAAATTTTAACCTGTTCTTAGATATTCTGGAGGTGTAAAAGCTAAGTTTGTACTATAACTCTTGCCATCTCTGCTATTCTTCATTAGGCCAAAGCAAGATAGCCTAGGATTACCATCCTGCCACATAAAACCCAATTCAGAATCAGAACCTTTTTTTTAAAAAAAGAGGGGTAATTTTTACAAGCAAAATCTTCATTAAATTTCACATTGTCAAACAAAATCCTGTAAGCATTAAGATCATGGTACAAAGCTCTTCCTTTACTGCTACAATACTCCAATGCTTGTGCCAAGTATAGTGCCACCCTTAACCTCATTGCCCATTTCATCGGCTGATTTTCCCCTAACAAATATAACCCAGTACTTATTTTTACTTCATTTACACAACGAAGAAGAAATAAAGAAAAAAGGGGTAGAAAGACCTCTCCAATCCCTCTCAAATTCGAAAATTGAGCAAATTAGTCCCTCTCGAAAGAATCAAAGCAATTTAATCTAGTCAATTTCGAAACTAAACAACTAAGGTTAGCATCGTGATTAATTGTCCTTAGTTATTCAGTTTCGAAATTGACACGATTAAATTGCCCCAATTTTTTTATAGGAACCAATTCGCTCAATTTTGAAATTGAGATGGACTGGAGAGGTTTTTTAACCAGAAAAAGGTATTAACGTACAGTGAAAAAGATGCTTAGCCAACGTTTCATGAGGCATAAACTCGGCGACCAACAATCTTTCCTCGCCTTCACAACAGCAACCAATCAGGTTAGCTAACCGTTCACTCCTTAAACTCCCAACAGCTCTCGCTTCCTCCTAAAAACACACACAAATTTTAACATAAAATTCACTCAGTATTTTAAACAAACAGTTAGAAAACAAAATGAAAATGAGCAAATGGGATTGAATTAAACAGACCAGGAATTGACGAGGATCAGGCCAAGCGAACTTGTTGAAACGTTTAACGGCAACCCAAAGATCGTTTTTGAGGAGCTTCCCTTTGTAAACAACATTAGGAGCTTTTTCACCATGTTCAGATACTATGTTATCTGAAGAGAATCCATTTGTGGCAGCTTTCATATGTTCTAAGCTGAACTCAGTGAAACTCGGCCATGTTTGCTTCTCACCTTTGCCTCCATTATCTACATTGAATTATAACATAAAGACACATGACATTGCTTTTCCTAAACAGAGAAAGAGAAACAGAGGGAAAAAAAAGGTACCCAAATCGGAGGATTCAAGAACGGTAGCTTTCAGGTGAGATTGAAACCAACAGATAGAGAATTTAGAACAACGAGCACCCATTTTTTTTTCTTTTTCAAGTCAAATCGATCAAAAAAATGGGGGAATCAATGACTTGTTAAATGATCATACACCATACATTGGTGCTAAAATCCCAAATTCTGATCGTTGTGAACCCAAAGTTCTGGTTTTTTTTTTTGTCCTTTACTGTGTGCTTTCTTCAGCTTAACACAACTTTTTCCCTCGCTCTGCAATAAAAATGCGACATTTTATGACTTGCAATTCAGGGTTAATTCCAATTAATGCCCTCAAACTATCACTCAGATTTTAAATTGGTCCCTAAACGTCAAATTGTTAAGTTCTCGAAGTACTAGTATTATATCCCTTGGGTTCTTCTTTCCACTAAATTGTCAATTTAGTACTTAAATTCTAGTTCAAATTACGGGAGTAATAGAGGAAAGTCGAACTGAGCTTCAATACTGAAAAGTTTGAGCTCGACTTGAAATTCGAAGCTCGATATTTCACTTAAACTTAATCGAACATCTATTTTCAAGCTTGAGGTCAAGTTGGGATATAAACGAGTTAACTCAATTAAGCTTGTTTATCAATTTTTGTACTTAAGCTCAAGCTTGATTAAGCTCGCATGTATTTAAACTTGCGCTCTAACTAGGCTCAACAATTAATATTAGAGTTAATAACATATATTAAGGGCAATAACATAATAACATAATATAAAATGTCTAAAATATATATTAAAATTGAAAAGGTTGATAAGTCTTATGAGTCGTTCGAACCGGGTATTACTAAGCTCAAATTTGGCTTAATTAATAACTCAAGCACCTCGAGTTCCATCTTGGCTCGACAAACAAAGAATCTAGTTTAATTTTTTTGAATCAAACTCAAGTAGTTTAGGAGCACCAGTGTCTCAATTGACACCTCTAATTAAGTTTTAATGTGAAACATATTTAAAACATGTGAATAAAATTGTAAATACACCTACCCAAATTATCGAATGGACAACTTAAACATAACGTGTTTAATGTAGAAACTATTTTCTTTTTTTTTTAACATGTTAGATACAAATTGTCCATATAATATATATATATATATACACATATACATATTTATAATTTAATTCACGTGTTCTAAATATGCTTATCGCAATTTTTGATATGGCATTTAATGTTTAAACTAATGTCTAGGTTGATAAAAGGATTTGATTGACATAATATTAATACTTTAAGGATTCAATCAAAACATTTTGAAGTTCAAGGATCAATTTAAAATCTAAGCATAATTAGAGGATGTCTATTAAAATTAACCCTATAATTTATTGAATTTTACAATTTATCCAACCCCATTCCATAAAAGCTATTTCCTTTTTCTTTAAAACTCATCATTTGTTTTTCCTTTCCCTCTTTGATTTTTAATTTACATAATGTCAAAAGTCAAACATATCAACGACAAGCAACGTGCTTCGTTTGCTCAAAAAGTCAAACAAATCATTGGCGTGGGAAAGCAGACTTTATGTGATTGTCCATCAGTTTGGTCTTAAGATTTTGGTAAAGTTGCATTAACAATTTTTTTTATACATTTCTAAGCTCCAACTTACAATTTTTATACTAAAGAAATTGATTTAACTTGTAGATCCATGATTAAGGGTTAGTGGCAATTTTCTACTCATGGATGACATATATATAAGGTGAATGTTGATGGTTCAATATCGAATTTTAGTCCAAGAGCGGCCATAGGCGGAGTGGTGAGAGAGCCAAATGAAAGTTGGACGGGGGTTTTGAAATGGTAGTAGGATTGTCAGATATTTTTCAAATTGAAGCTCGAGCGTTACTTGAAGGTTTAAAAGTATGCTTGGGCATAGGAGTACTATCAAGTAGAGATTGAGAGTGATAATTCTTTGCTGATTGCCGTTATACAAAAGGGATTAGCAATAGCCAATAATTACAGTGAAGTTAGGCTTATTCAAGACTGATATATTAAGGATTGGGAAGTAAAATTTCAGCAAATCCTGAAAGAAAGTAACATAGAGACAGATCTATCGCCAAAGAGGCTCGAGACAAAATGGAACAATTGATTATTTGTAAGAAATCCCTAGATATTGTGAGAAATTTATTGGATGATGATATCCATTGCGCCATGTGTCCATTGTTTGAGATAGATTAGTACTGACATAACTTTAGCTTTAAGGCTATATCATTATATGTACAAAAAAAGAAGAAGAAAAGATTACCTTTAATGATCTTATTTCGGGTTTAATTATTATGTTAGTTCTTTTATTATACTAAATTTGAATCGTGATCTTTCTAGTTTAATATATCTGATCTTTTTATAATATTATTAATAAATTCAAATTGATTGCACAAGTAATTAGAATCCCTGTGATTTTGAAAATAAATTTATTTGGTCATGTGGAAATCCAATCGATCGTATTCAATTATTAATAAATTTACATGTCAGTTGAATGTTTAAAGGATTAAAATCAGAATTAGACCCTTATTTTACTAAGAATCTTGAGAGGGACAATTCCACAATTTTTTTTCTTTGGATTCACGCTTTTGTTTTTGTTGAAAATGTGGTACATGAAATTAAATTGGGAAATATGTGTTCTGCATGAAACAAGAATCATGTTTTATGAAAAAAAAATCATCTAAAAAATTATTTATAAATATACAATTAGCATAAAAAAATTATTTTTTTAGGAATCCATTGGAAAATTGAGTTGCACATCTTACCTGGGAAAAACATGTAATTTGATTTATTTACGCTTAGAGAAATATTCTTCAACGAAAACGAAATAACTGCAGACTATTTCAAATTTTTATAAGATAAATATGAGATTAAATATACAAATGTTCGTAATAGAGACGAGAAAAATGTAAAGTCACAAGAAATAGAATAAAAAGGAGAGATGAAGGAGAGAAACTTATGTTATTACTTTTTTCATTATAAAACTTCGACATTCTTGAAGTTCACTTTCATCTTATAAAAACTTGAGAGCATCGAGTTTCATTTTATTTTTTTTGAAGAACATCTCTCCTAGCCCCTCTATAACCATATGTAAACATGACTCATCGATTTTTTTTTTAATTTTATTTTTTGGGTTATAAAATAAGATGAAATCTCAATGCTCATTTTAAAATTTTAATTTTAATCGAACTCTTAAATAAAAATATCGTTTCAATCAAACCATTCTATTTATGGTTGTAGTTCCTCTACCTTTATATTATTGATAACCTCTTTAAAAATCATAATTTTAATTATTCTATTATGCTTAAATTTAAAACTTAATCCGATAAAAAGATCGAAAAAATAATAATAATAATAGAAAAATAAAGAGAATCCTTGTCTAACGGGTGGTGACATAATTAATATCACCCACTTATTAGGGTTCAAGAGGACCCTTTTTTTGGTTATTCTTTTACATGAAAAAAAAAAACCTAAAGGCCCGGCAATGCATGCAAAAGGAGAAAGTGGTCGTTATTACATGCAACAATGATGAAAGTTTGCACCTCCATTCCGCCCGAAAATTTATCGGAGAAATCGATTTTAAGTTAATTTGGATTGGAACAATTTAGATTTTTATATTTTAAAGTTATTTTAATTAGGGTTAATAAATTTGAGTTGTTAAATATTTATGATCTAATCAGGTTAAATCAAGTTGATTTTCGAATTTATATCAAAATTTACGGGATAAAATTGAGATAAACTAGTAGGACCAAATTTTCAGAGCTGAAATTGCGGCAGCATTGCTTTTGAGGGCATCAAACATTTTAACCTTAGCTTATAAGATTATGGAAGAAAAATGGGGCCTCTTTGCCGTCAATTTGTCGACATAAGCACCCTCCATAGAGAATCCCACATGGGCAAGCAACACTAGCTGTTGTACAGCACATATACTTGACATTTTTATTACATTGACAATTTATAAAGATAGATAACATATTTTTAAGCTAAATTATATTTGTAGTCACTTAATTATTAGTAAATTTATTTTTGATCATTCAATTATTTAATTTTATTTTTTTTGGTCACTAGTTAACTAATGGTGGTAGCTTTTAAAATTGACTTAATAGCAACTTTAATTATCAAAATTTATAAATTATATCAATTTAGTCTTGATTATAACATTACCTTCAATATTTACACATTATGTAATTTAACTTTTTTTTCAAATTTTTTTGGTAACATTGGAGGTTAATTTTAAAATAACGAGAAACAATAAAAATTATTATATTGAATTTTGGGATGGTTCCAATTTTTATATATTTTTAATCAATTTAATTGATAATTTATTTTTTAAACTTTTTAGGTGAAAAAGTCGGAAAAAAACATCTTTAGGGTCATGTATTTCCCAAGGTCTTCATTTTTTATCAAACGATGATACTAGTTTTTCGAGATATGTGTAGCTTAGCGCTTACATTCTTATGTACGATACCATTAAGATTCACTTTCTTTGTAAGCTTGCATATTAATAAATTCCAATTAATTGACCCCCAAAAATAGAGAATCAAGACCCAATATTTTGTTTTGTTGAGGTAATTTTTTTTCTCTCTTTTTCTAGTGATATTTTTCTATTTTTATGATATGGGTACTTTTCATTGAATTGACATACTAGGTAAACTCTATTCATACAGACGCGCCCCTACTCTAGGTTTAATACGTGTTAAATGTTCTCATGCACATATAGATTCATAGGGAATAGGCTGGGCGAGCGAACTCCGCCTGCAAGCTCAATCTGAAACCTTGTAAGTTTGGGCAGATGCCGGTTCAAAACCTATCGGCCCAAACCCAGATGGAATTTGGATAGATGGTGATAATTATCCTAACAAGTTTCAAGTTTCTATTAGAGAGTGACAGTTTCTATTAATGAGTGAAATGCTGTTAAAAAAACTGTGGAAGGTATATTAATTGGAACATTACAAGAAAAAGGGTTTACACAAGCAATAAAGACTAAGCAGCCTGGCTACGAAAAGAAGCCTTTCTCTTTCTTTCCATGTACGTCATTGCCCCATTCAAAGGTATTGAAAAAGGGTAAGAATTGTAGACAAATGGTGGCTCCAGGGTATTGAAATCACCATAGCCATTTTAGTCACAGGAACCAGAGTTTTCAAAGCTTGGCCATAGTTCGTACCCCCTTTTGGGATTTAAGTTCTTTTGAGATTCAAGCACTTCTCACCTGCAAATCCTGTATTGAGAGAGACAACAATTATGTTCCAATCATTCACATTGAATTTGACATAATTCGATAGTATAATTTGATCCTCTACTATAAATAGGTCTAAATCAATATGATTGGGATTTTCTTTTACCATTATTTGGTCACAGTCAAGATAATGGAAAATTAAATCGAATGCTTGATGTTGTTTAAGAAAAAATTATTGTCATCACTTTAACAGCAACAACTACCTACTAAAACCAAATTATACCAAAATAAAGGGACCGAATCTCAAATTGCACCATGGTAGATGGACTAAAACCAAATAGTACCGTTAGTTGTTGCAGTTAAAGAATAATTGAATTTTTTTTACTATTATTTCAACCAATAATAAATTTAGATGTTCAATGAATACTTAATGTTGTTTAAGAAAATTTACTGTCATCACTTTAACAATAACTACCTACTAAAAAGTAAAAACATTATAAAAATCGAGGGAACAATTTATGCCAAAATAAAGTAGAAGGACTAAATCTCAAATTTTTCCATGTTAGATGGACTAAAACCGTAATTAGACAAAAAAAGAGAACCAATATTTCAAAAGCTACAACAAATGAAAAAAAAAAGCTATCAACAAGAGAAAAGAAAGAACCAGCATGTACATGTTTGATGCTAATGATAGCTGATGATGGTTTTAAACCAAGAAATAGCAAGTACTGTTTTTTTCTTTTAAGAATTACAAATAAAGTTTACCATTTTTGGAAGAAGCCGAGCCTTTAAATCCAAGAACGATATGGTTTCAAAACAGTCCCCCATTATGGTGTGCTGTTCATTGAAGTATCGACCTGGTTTATATTGACATCTTCCAGATTCTTGCCATTACTTTGAGATCTTGGCCTCTAAACAAATTTAGAAAACACTACCAATAAATACCAAGATATCCAAAGAGGGAAAAGAGTTAAACTGATAAAGTTACCGTACCCGATCAGCAGGGTTTACAGAATTCCCGTTCAAAAGCTTGTGATTCTCTTCTTTGGTCCAATTATCTTTATCTTTGGTGCTCAATGGTAACAAAAGAAGCGAACTTCCATTAGTTCTGTCGGACAATTCTGCAGTAAAATGTTAGTGTTAGAACCACTACCAAAATGCCATGACCAAAGTTAGATAAGATCGAAACATTTCTAACCTGGCAATTTCTTGTCTACGAAGAATACCACTAAATTAACAGTATACCTGGAGAAAACCCCGCCAAATTAAAACGAAGATGAAGTTTAGTTATGTATAAATAAAAAATTTTGGGAGTTTGCTTCATTACCAAGCGACAACTACGTCAACTGTGTAATGTTTGCGAGATGCTACAATCAAGAGACTTTGAATAATAGCTATCGTCCAACCAAATTGCTTTATACATCTGCGATTGTACAAATGACATCGTTAGAAACCAATCAATTTGTTTACTCATATGCAATGTCTACAGAGCAAAGCTAGGATGATTAGTGCATTGATTATATACGAGAAAACCGATCAAACATACTTAGGCTACAACTACAGCCATACTTAGGATGACTCGTCCATTGATTAAATACGAACAAACCATGTTTTACCTTCGTGTGCCGTATTTCTGATAGGTGAGAACAAAGACGAGGGTGAAAATCATGTGCGATGAAAAAATCAAGTCACCACAGCCATATATTACACCTTGAGGAACTGCAAATTCGACAATCAAATGAGTATATGCTTAAAGAACATATCTATGTTTTTTAAAAACAATAAATCAAGAGTTCAACAAAAGAAAAATACAAACAATTAATTACGAGGACTTCTAGCACACCATCCGGTTCTGGCAATCTAGCAAGCTTTGAACCCTGCAACAAACACAAGTTATTTACTAAAACGATAAAACCAATCCGTTTCATTTGTTACATTAACCCCCAGAGAACAAATATACCGGTCGGCAATGGTAATTTGGACCGGGAAGCTGAGTAGAATAGAAAGTGAAAATTCGGAGAGTCTGAGAAACCTGCAACAAATAAATAAATGAAACAAACAACTATTAAGTAAAATTACAGAGGAAATGCTAAAGGCTTCTGATTTATCAAGATTTGCACCAAATTAGTATAGATGAACAACTTCAGCATTGAGTTCAATTTTTACTGGACCGGTCATTGATGAAAGTGGTACTTCCAATCGATAGACAAGGATGAAGACAAAGGGGGGCAAGCAGTGGCCTTGGTCCCCCAAAATGGTAGATTTTCCATTTAGTCCCTTAATTTTTTATGAAATTACATGTTAGTAAATTTGCGCTTTGGCCCCCCAATAATTTATGATTCATTTCTAGCCCCCCTAAAGCAATTTTCTAGCTTCGTCCCTGTGGATAGAAACATTTGGTCAAAGATAAAAAGGGTTTTGAACCAACAATGCTGAAGTTGATTCTCACTCAAACATGGTAACATACATTGGCAAAATATGAAAAGCAAAGAACCTTAAAACTGCTTTAGTAAAGGAACCTATGGTGGGTGCATATTTATGATCAGAACAAAAGAGAGACTAATGCATTAGCACTTACAACTAAATATGCTAGCACCCTGCACCAAATTTGAACCGTATAGAACTTTTTGACCTTGAAAACAAAAGGATGGAAAGTCCACTGCAAATAGCAATTCATGCATTAGAACTGGAAACAAAAACGATGCTACTCAAAACTGAAACTAATGAGGAATATAACTTTACCAAGAAAAATGATAGAAAGACAAACATGAACACTGTCTCGCTAACATAGACTTTATCCTGTCCAAGCTCCTAAATTTACAAGAAAATTAAGTATATGAAACTTGTACATCATGGAGATATAAGCAAAAGGGAAAAACAGAAGAAACTTGTACTTACTGGAAGAAGAAAGAATCCAAGATCCTGTAGTGTCGGTCCAGGCCAGTGTAGATAATGAACTCCTCGAGCAGCTACACCGTGTATGTACTTCAGAGAGCAAAATGCACATTTCAGTACCAAAATAAAAAGGCCAGATATGACTATAATTAAGTGTACTTGAACTTTGTAATGCATAAACACACACTAAACAATCTCAAATGACCCTGAAATTCTTTCGAAAAAGAGAGTAAAAGTAACAACTTAAACCCTAATTCAAGTGCTACATTTCAGTACCAAAACAGAAGGCCAGAAAATGAACATAATTAAGTATACTTGAACTTTGTAACACAAAAACACACCCCAAACAAACTCGAATGACCTGAAATTCTTTCGAGAAACAGCATAAAAGTAACACCTTAAACCTAATCCAAATGCTACATTTCAAAACCAAAACAAAGGCACATAAACACACACTAAACAATCTCGAATGACCCGAAATTCTTCCGAGAAACAACATAAAAGTAACAACTTAAACCCTCAAATGCTAGATTTAATACCAAAACAAAAGGCCAGAAAATGACTAATTAAAGTATTACTTGAACTTTGCAACACACAAACACACATTTAACAATCTCAAATGACCCAAAATTCTTTCGAGAAACAGCATAAAAGTAACACCTTCAACCCTAATTCAAATGCTAAAACAATGCCATAAGCTTAGATTTCTCTAAGTATTACAATTCACTATATACAAATCTCTTCATAAAATCAAGCATCTATTAAAAAAAATGCAGAAAATGAACCTGAAAAACGAAACCGGCAATAATGTATTTCCAATTGCCTATAAAAAGATTGCTCTCTGCACTTGTTTCTGCACAAATTCTCTTCCATAACTACAAATAATTTTTTAAAAAATACCAAATCAAAAACCCTGAAAAAACCTCATGTAGAACGAACCATAACAAACACAGACACCCACCTTTGAAGCTTCGCGACCAATGTAAAGCGTCATCTTTTAATCGTTTACCAATCAGTTCCATAGTACTTCAAAACCACCCAATTCTGATCAACATCATTTAAAAACCAAATTAAAGTCCTCAAAAAAAAATTTTAAACAAATGGTTATCTTATGATTCTCTTTCTCTGCTTCCTTCAATGTAGCCGATTCTTGAAATGATCAAAGACTCGGCGATTTACGATCAAGAACAAAAACCCAAAAGGAAGAACAAAGAAAGAGAATCAAAGGAATGGGAAATGGGTTGGTATTAAAGGTCTTTCTTCTCCTCGGGTTTTGATATAAATGAAATGGAAATTTTTTGTTTCTTTTTTTTTCATTTTTTTGCTAAAAATGGCAACAATTAAGAGAAAAATGGAACAATAAAACAGCGAGGGTAACACGGAGAAGCCGTTCAGAAGGGGTTTTTTTTAACAATTAGCCCAAACACCCGTAGCAGCTAGCAAGTTGAGTTGTATTTAGAAACTTTACTGTATTAAGGTTAGGGATGACTTTGTAAACTAAATAATATTTGGGGTTAATTTAGGTGAACTTATTTAGGGCTTAAAATTTTAGGACATTTCGGTTACTTTTTTTAGTTTTGTTTTGTTGGATTTAATTTTAGGTTTAGGTGGTTTTAGATTGTAATGTTGGGATTATTTTAGGTTTTTATTCTGATCTCGGTTTCGAGTTATTTTGGGTTTGAATTATTTTAATTTTGATTGGTTTTAAATTTTGATAATTTTAGATTAAAATTGTCTCTTTTTTTTTGTCAAAATTGAGTTGGAATGAGTAGATACCGAATTAATGTCAAGAGTTAATCAGTCAACAATTTAATTGGGAAATAAATAAAAAGTTATTATTTTCACAAAGTTAATTATATTATTAAGAGGGTGTTTTAATTTTTTTTTATATTTTATAGGAAAATTAATGATAATTACACCTGATCATGGATTGGGTCATTTAGCCTGATTGAAAAGTGGAAGGGTTTGAAAAAAAATATAGGTTCAAAAAATAAGATTGGACAAAAAAATAATAGCAAAATTAACAATGAAACAAAAATTATAAAATATCCAAACAACAACAAAAAAAAATAATAACAATATAATAGCGAAATAGTAGCAAAACAACAACAAAACACAACAGCAAAACAAAATAACAACATCAATTCTTTTTTTGCAAGTTTGGGCCGAACTCAGGCAAAAAAAAAAAAGCTTACCTAAGGCCTGACCCATTTAGAAAATGAGTATTATTTTTAATCAAACCCTTCCACTTTTCGAACGAACCTTCGGACTAGGCCAAGTCTAGTTCAACTCTCCCCATATGCAATTTTTTATTGATTTTTAAAAAAAAATAAAAAAGAACAAAGTACTATTAAATAATAGTAGAGGTATAAGCTTAATAAGAACTGAATTTATCGAACCCATTAATACCTCTAAGGGTGTGTTTAGTATTGCTTAAGTACTTTGTTGGACAAATTTAGTTACTTTTTAAGAGAAACAAATATTACTTCATGATGATTTTGAAAAAGTTTAATTTCTCCCTTAAAATTTTAATTAAACCTCCTTAATTTTTTTAAAATTCTCATTAATCTAAAAATATTAATTATACCCTTGATTTTAAAAAAATCATTAAATTCCTAATTTTTTTTAAAAAAAATTAATAGTCCCTCATCCACTTTATTGAAGATGGCATTTAATAAAGCTAAAACAATTTTCCTAAAACAAAACTCAGAAGGCCAGAACAGAGTAATAGGACTCAAAATAAAGCTAAAGTGTATATATTATATATGGAAAAAGAGGGAATAAAATCTGAAAATCTCTGCTGTAGCAGTTCATTCGGTCCGTGTGAACTTGGAAAATGCCAGTTCCATGTTGGGATTGCTTTCAAATGAGTTTTTCAGGAGATTCCAATTCACTTCTCTTTAAAATCCCATCACAGTTGTATTCAAAATCCCATAAAAAACTAGTACGAAGATGGCGAACATGGTCGAAACCACGTCGGCTTGGAACACGACGGGCCTGCACGTTCACCGGAAATCCTTGCTACACATGAGTTTCTATTGGGGTCATAAATCCGAAATCCTTTTCTCAGGTTGGCCCGGTTGTAATTCGGGCATGTACGCATTAGCCTTGATCTTGGTATTTGCACTAGCCATGGTCGTGGAATGGCTCTCTTATTGCAGCATCATCAAGCCCGGAGCTAATAAAGTCGCCGCCGGGTTCTTCCAGACAGCGATGCACACAGTGCGAGCCGGGTTGAGTTACATGGTGATGTTGGCTGTCATGTCGTTTAACGGCGGAGTCTTTCTTGCTGCCGTTTTCGGACATGCGATCGGGTTCTTGGTTTTCGGGAGTAAAGCTTTTAGAAAAGCTGAAAAAGTGCCTGACCTTCCTCCTAGGAAGTAGGGAAACGAAATGATAAGTTTATTTTGGAGTGTGTTTTATGGTTCATGTTTCGGATTCGTTACGGATCGTATAAGCTTCACTCTGAGTTGATAGGTTTGAGTTGATAGATTTATGTATGGATTAAGGGCATAAGATATCTTAAATTTTGAGTTTTGCACTCGCATTTATTAAATAAAGTATTGTTTTCTAAAATTAATTTAGTCGGCTTTAAATTAAATGTCAACGTAAAGTCAAACATATATAAATTAATAAATATTTTTAAACACGTCAAATTCAAATTGATTTTAAAGCAAAAATTGAGGATTACAGTGAAAAAAAAACTTGACTAAAATAATATTTTAGTTTAAGGATTTAATTGAAATGTTTCAAAATTTAGGATTAACATAAAATTTGCTTCATAAGTTAGGGCCATAATGAAGTAGTTGAAATTTCATAGGTGTAATTATTATTTTAATCTCTTTATCATTTAGCATAATTGAGCCCCTTTATTTTTTCTATCATGTTATTAGTATATTCAATTTAGTACTTTAATATTGTGCCACATCATCACTTTTTTTATTATAAAATTATAGTTTTTAGGTTATAATATAGCACGATATCAGAGTGCCACATCATCACATAGACCAAAACTAAGAAAACTATCAAATTTTATAACTAACGTGGACCAAAAAGAGTTGTTAAGTTCAAGAGCTAAATGTTGCGTTACACTTTTTCTATTTTACCTTAAATAAGACATGTATTAGTAAAAATACCATGAAGCCTTTATATTAAGAGTCAGATTGCATTTTACACTTTCTACTAAATTATATACAAGTTAGTCCCTATATTTAACAAACTAGTCCTTCTATTAAAATTTCATCCATTTCAACTGTTCCCTGTACGCCAATCTGAGGTACATGTGACACGCTACGTGTCACTATTTTGTTATGTTGTCAACCAAGCTAGTATTCAATAGTACAAATGGATTAATTTAACATACATGGATTAATTTATCCTTTTTCTTAGTGAAGGGGACAAAATACAATCTAACTCTTAATACATTAACTTTTTGATATACTAAGACCCAAAACAGCTTGACAATCAAGTTTTTTTTTTCTTTTTTAATCCCTCTGATGACTTTTCAAATTAGAAATCAACATCAACCAAATTCTAAAATATAATTTTTGTTGGACCAACCGCATTAACCAAAGAGAAGTGACCACAAGATTCTAAAGCCTTACAAGGAAAGTTAGAAAAAGGCTAAGTGGTGTAGATGTATGTTAAACAAAGGGATTTCATTAGATAAATAATTATGAGACCTTAAACTTCAAATTTCAATGTCATTTTTCCCAATCATTCTCAATGTTGGTTGTGAGGAAAATTTATTTTGATTTTGTCTTAATTCTCAAATCAATCCTTAAAAGAAGTTGTTTTCCAACTTGGGTTTTCACTTTTGTAAGCAAAGAAAGGAACAACATAAATTAATGAATTATTTGAAATATTGATAGTATATAATTCTATATATAGTTTCGTTAATACCTTTCATGGATCGGGTTACTCGTTTAGGCTCGTCTGAAATTTGGAAGAGTTCGAGTAAAAATATTAAGTCCGAAAAATGGATTTGGGTAAAAAAAATTTAGGCCCGTTTAAGCCCGACCATTTTTTAAGTTTATAATACTTTATATTTTGTTATTTTTATACATTATGTAATTAGAACACATTAAAAAAAATAAAGTTATACTAAATATATAATATTGCTATAGTGTAAACATTAAAATAATATTAACATTACTATATAAAAATTTCAATAAATAAAAATTGTATTCAATTATTGAATATTAAAATAATATAATATAAATATATTTTTAAAAAAATTAAAAATAATATGAGTGGGCCTTAAATGGGCTTAGGTTTAGTCTTTTGCAAAAATGAGTAAGTTTAGGCAAACTTTTAAGCACATATTTTGGACCAGACCGAGCTTGGGCAAGCATAAAGTGTGTTAATATTATGTTTAAGACTGGCCGGATTCGACTCATGAACACCTCTAGTTTCATTTAATTAAGAAAAAAGTTAACAAAAATTAGAAGTCATAATTGAATTATAAATTATTGAAAATTGACCTATCCATGAGTTGAGTGGACTGCTTGGTCTTATCAAACCAACTCAACTTGGGTCAAGCTTGGACAAAAAGTCTTTGTGTTCGAGTTGATCCAACCCTATCCAAACTAAATTTAAGTAATTTTTAATTATAAAAATATATAAATATTAATGTAAGACAATATTTTTGAGCAAGTCGAACTTGAACCCGAGCCTGAGAATTTTTTTAAAAATCGACCCTCAGTCTAGCCTGACTCACGAGCACCATCTACCATATAATTTTTCTTAAAAAAATTTCAAGGACTTAACAATAAATTTACCAATTTTGAACCAAACCCTCTACGTTCCCCTTTGCCTATCATTAAATTTATTTTTAAAATCAATTTATATGACTTCATTTATTTTTTGTTACAAAAAGGAAGTTGAATTGCAATGTTCAATAGAAAAAACTAAAAATAGACTTATTTAGCATTTATCTTTTAGGATTACATCATGCATCGTCACAGGTGGTCAAGCAAATATAAGCAATCCCATTTTACGTCTCCGAACCTCCTTACTTATAGTATCAACTACTATATTTGTTGTTCTTGACATAAATCGAAGTTTAACATACCAATCTTTCAGCATCCAATTACAGATCTCTAACTCCAGCGAAGAGCTTCCCCCTCTCTCATTCCCTAGTATTAAATCTACCGATATTTTACTGTAACTCTCAATAACCAATCAGTTCACCATTACTCTCATACCAATCTTTACTTTTAATAGCATATCAAGGTTTATGGTTATGAATACATTAAATTTAAATATTAAATTAAACATCTTTTATGAAAAAATCAAGATTTGACAAATTTGATTTGAATTTGAAAAAAAAGAAGATTCCTAATTGTCAAATTTCAAATGCCAAAGGGGATATTTGCATGAATGACCATACAAAAGTGGAAAATAACTTACATAAGCATCATAAAGTGAAAATTATTCTTACTTTACATGTTTTGAATTTTGAAATTATTTTTCTTTTTAAATTCAAGATGGCCATGAAAAAGGGTTGTCAAGTAACTTCAAGAACTGGCAATAAAGCAAAATAAAAAAAAATGAAAGATTTAAATTTTAAAAATGGTAGACATAATGGATAGGATCCGTCGGCTACACGACTTCCCATTACCTTACTTTTTCATTGATTTTAAAAAATTCAAAAAAAATTTAAAATTTGGAAACTTGGGAGGTCTTTAGATGTTTTGGTCTAATTATTGTTTTAGTCCCTAGGTGAAATTTGCATTTAATCCTTTAATTTGGTATAATTTGGTTTTATTACTTTCATTATAATGTTATGAGTAGATTCAAATCGATAATATTGCTAGGTGTTGCCCCTAAACTGATTATGTGAATTTTCTTCTTTCGATCAATTTTGACATTCGATTGACATGTAAATTTATTGTTGGATGAACATTGTTAATTGGATTTACACTAATTGTGTGATCGAATAATAGTAAATAGGGGCAAAACTAGAAATTTTTAGGGGTCGAAATCGAATTATAAATTTTATAAGAGTCAAAATACAATTTTACCGTTGTATTAGCTTATAACTTTATAGCCTTTAAAATGACTAAATTAAAATTTTATCATTTTTAAAAAGGTTAAAATAAAATTTTACTATGTATTAACTTATAATTATACGAGATTAAATCCTACCTGCCCTTGACAGTAAACAAATCTACATCATCAATTTAACAACAATTAATGATAACAATATAAAATAGAGGACCAAATAACAATGTCAAATTAAGACAAAGAAATTATATCTAAAATTTTAGTATAATAGAAGGACTAAATAAAAAATTAGACCAATAGTTTTATCATGAGTTATCATGCCATAAGATAACAAAGACTCCCACTTTTTTGTCACAATATAAAGGAAAAATAAAACCCATACCAAAATTCTCTTCATTTATTTATTGTTTTTAACTTCCAATTTGCCCCATTGAAGGAGACATGGTTACAACCTTACGGATGGATATTTCACCCACCAACAACAAATAGTTCCACCCAACACCACATTATCACCAACAACAGCATTGCCAGTTCAAGCCTTGTTTGTCTTCACCAAAGCCTAAAGCTGACAGCTATTGGGTTTCAAAATCTGTTACCAGCTTGTGTTGCAGAGACATAGACACAAACAGCTCTTGCTTGCAGAGGCTAAAGCATAGTGGCAATAAAGCTGAAATGGAGGACTTGGTTGAAAAAAAACGAAGCTTTGTAGATAAAAATGAAAACTTCGTTGAAAATGGTGTGCAATTGGGTACATCTGCAGTGTTGCTTGAAGACAAGGGTTGTGAAAGTAGTTCAAGTTCTGATATTTTGACAGCAGAAACAAAGAGCAACAAAGAACACAGTGACAGTAGTTCCTGCTCCACTTCTAGTTGTAGTGAAGATGCAAAGGAGACCCCATTGGATGATACAAAATTAAAGAAACAAAGCTCCACAATTTCAGGTAAAGAGTGTATTTATGTATGTATCTATGTATGTGTGTGTGTGTGTGTGGCCGTCATTTTACTTGCTTGAATCATTATGCTAATGTGTCTGGTTTTAATGGGTTTTTAGAGATTGAATTGATGAAGGAAAGATTTGCTAAATTGTTGCTTGGTGAAGATATGTCTGGTTGTGGAAATGGTGTTTGCACAGCTTTGGCTATTTCAAATGCCATCACCAATCTTTGTGGTATGCTATTGCTAACAATGGTTTCTTTCTTTGGGTAAAATAAGTTGGTAGTAACTCAATTATTAGTAATTTTATTTTTACCCTATTATTTATTAGCATTTAAAATTGACATAATAGTAACTTTAACCCGCAATATTTATAAATTATGTCAATTTAGTCTTAGTTCTAAAAAATTTTTACAATATGTGTAATCGTTGAGGTTAGATTTTTTAAAATCAAGACTAAATTGACACATTGTATAAATATTAAGGGTTAAAGTTACTCTAATGCCAATTTTAAAAGTTGTCATCATTAGCCGGTTGGTGATAAAAAAGAAATATATCAAATAGTCAGGTGACATTCTGTAACTCTTCATCATAGTTAGGTAACTAAAAAAGAAATTTACTAATAATTAGGTGACTACTAATGTAATTTATCCTTTTTTTTAATCAAAATTTCAATGTGAGCATTTGTTTTATGATTTGGTATTGGCTGCTTTAACTTTGTAGCCACCTTATTTGGGCAAATGTGGAGGCTAGAACCGGTTCCGGCCGAGAAGAAATCGATGTGGCGACGAGAGATCGAATGGCTTCTTTGTGTTAGTGATCACATTGTTGAATTGGTACCTTCATTTCAGACTTTTCCTGATGGAACTAAGCTTGAGGTAAAAGCTAGATAAGCGAACATGTTTTTATTCGGTATCGATGCAATGCGATTGAGAAAATTGGACAACATGCTCCCCAAGCAATTCGAATGCCATTGACACCAAAATCACCTGTGATTTTCAGGTCATGACTTGTAGGCCTCGATCGGATCTTTACGTTAACCTCCCTGCATTGAGAAAATTGGACAACATGCTTCTTGTAAGATCGTTTGGTTCTCGTTTCGGTGCGATAATGATTTGGTTTTGTTGATATGAACAACATTGTTGCAGGAAATACTGGATAGCTTTGTCGGTACCGAGTTTTGGTATGTTGATCAAGGGATAGTAGCCCCGGAAGGTGATGGATTGATGAACTGTTTCGGAAAAGCCCTTCAACGACAAGAGGAAAAATGGTGGCTTCCCGTACCTCGAGTACCTCCAGGAGGCCTCGATGATAGTTCACGAAAGAAATTGCAACATAAACGGGATTGCACGAACCAGATACTAAAAGCTGCAATGGCTATCAACAATGTTAGTCTTGCTGATATTGAAGTCCCCGAATCGTATTTGGAAGCACTTCCAAAGGTAATAAGTTTTTGGGTTTACGCTTTCTCGGGCGTTTTGATTACTTGGTTGTTAAGTTTTCTTGTTCCAAATGTGTTTCAGAATGGTCGAGCCAGTTTAGGTGATGTCATTTATCGACATATTTCATCAGATATGTTTACACCCGAATGTCTTCTCGATTGCCTTAATTTGTCCTCCGAACATCAAGCGATAGAGATTGCCAACCGAGTGGAGGCCTCGATGTATTTATGGCGTAAAAGGCCTGTCAACAATGCAGCCCGGTCGAGTTGGGAATTGGTCAAGGACTTGATAGTTGATGTAGACAAGAGAGACATACTCGCGGACCGAGCTGAGAGCGTCCTCCTTTGCTTGAAGCAAAGGTTCCCCGGTCTTCCTCAGACCACGTTAGACATGGCCAAAATTCAATACAACAAGGTATGTTTCGATAAATCCCGATAACAACATTCGTTCTCACCAAGCTTGTAGTTACAAAAAGTCGTTAACGTTGTTGATTAGGATGTTGGGAAATCGATTCTAGAAAGCTACTCGAGAGTGTTGGAGAGCCTTGCGCATAACATTGTTGCACGTATCGACGACCTGCTCTACATAGATGACTTAACGAAACATTCGGAGCAATTCTCTTCGCTGTTACGAGCCGGTTTAATAGGTCCGAAGAGTGTCTCAAGCACTCCTTATAGAACAACATTTACCACCCCGAACTTTTCACCGGCACAGCTAGCTAGCCCCGCGAGGGGGGACAGATCATCATTTTCCACAAGCAACAAAATCGCACATCGCAGCACGGGTGCGAAGAAGGTCTTGACGGATTATCTTAGTATCGATTTAAGCACGAAAGAATCAGGTTCAAGCACTTATCAAGAAACATCGGTATCGTCTGAACATCGAAATGAGGAGCCGGTTCCAGAGAAAGAGCAGTGAGATTGGAACCCGATTTTCGGCGAAAACTGTTGTTTCAGTCGAATCTATTTGGTAGGAATAGGGAGATGCTTGAGAATGTTTCAACATTCACACATTTGTGTAATTTGTATCCTTAGTAGATATTTAAAAATAAATAAAGAGCTTGTAATTTTTGGTCCCTGAACTTGGTAACTAAGTTCAGTTTGGTATTTTTACTTTTTCTTTTAGTCTATTTTGATACTTGAACTTGACAATTAAGTCCATTTTGATCCCTAGACTAGAAAATTATAAATTTTGATGATGTAGTGTCACATCATTACTTGAAAATTTAAAAATTTAGATAAAAATGATAATGTGGTCAAATCTTAAAATGCCACATTCAGTGTTTTAATAACTACATTGCATGATTGAAAATGTTAAACCCCCTGTTCCTAATTCAACTAGTTCGATCAGTTCAGCTGTCAGGCAAACAATAATTAAATAAATAATTAAAATTTTATAAAAATTTAAAAAAAATAAAAATAAAGAAATTATTAAATCGAGTCAACTTGTTCAATTGTCGATTTTTGTCTTGATTTTTTTTATTTTTTTATCAATTTCAAGCAATTTTTGAGTTAATTGGCTCAACCCTTTTGTTCAAACCATTATATTGATCAGTTCTCGGTCGATTTGTCCGATTCGGTCTTGTTCTAATAACACTAGTCATATCATCAAATCTTGACAAAATCCAAGTTTAGAGGCCAGAATGAATCTAGTTGCCAAGTTCAAAAAATCGAAGTGGACAAAAGTACAAACACCAAAATGGACTAATTGCCAAATTTAAGGGTAAAAAATTATATTATCCCAAAAATAAAATATAATTGCAAGCTTTACACAAAACCGTGAGCAGCAGGATTTGAACCTGCGCGGGCAAAGCCCACATGATTTCTAGTCATGCCCGATAACCACTCCGACACACCCACTCCAATTTGTTGATAGAATTTCGTTAACTTTAAATTTTACTATAATTTATTTTGACTAAACTTGGATGAAATGAGGTAAAAGTACCATGGAGACTCATAAACTAAGAGTCAAATTGTATTTTAAACCCCCTATATAGAAAAGTGGGCAAACCGATCCTTCTATTAAAAATTTCATCTATTTCTACTGTTAAAAACTAGTCTTTATATATCTACATTAGATACACATGGCACGCCACATGTCATAGTTTGGTTATTTCGTTAGCCACGCTAGTTTTTAACAGTACAGATAGATGAATTTTAAAATTTGCTCATTAATTTAATGTACAATGACTCATTTGCCCGTTTTTGTGTAGAATGAAAAAATGCAATCTGACTCATTTCCATAATACTTTTAACATGAAATGATTTTTGGTAAGTAAACAACGATACAAATCATTTTAAGTTCAATTTAATTTGGATTCGAACCAATTAAGATTCAAGTTGAATGAATTTAGTTATTATTTTATGATAAAATCAAATTAGATTGAGTTCGAGTTCAAATTAATTAGAATTAAGTTTTGAAAGTTGAGAAAAAGTTTACAAATCTAAATTATATCATAAGATTTTTTAGGTTAAACCAATACCATATATTTTTTCTAAGACTCTATGATATGTCATCAATATTTAATTTATTATAAAGTAAAATTGATGTTTTATAAAATAATATCTCAAAAAAACTTGTTTAATATTTTTGCTAAATAAAGAAAAATATATGTGTAACACAAGTTTTAAATTGTTTACATATTGTAATAAGTCATTTTAATATTAATGAAGTAAACATTGTTTTTCTTAATATTATAAAAGAGGTTAATAATAATGATGATGGAGAGGCTAGAAGATGTTACTTATAACACAAGGTAAAAAGGTTGAATGAGAGATCATGATCAACATAGTTTGTTAGTGATAAATAATGATAGAAAGTTATTAAAATTTAGAGAGAATATTTTAAAAGGAACAAAAATTAATCACTTGACATAATAAGTAGTTATCAAGAATAAAAATATCTTTTAAAAAGAATCGCAAGTAATATAAATTACAAGATTAACAAATTAATCACTAGGTAAACAGATGTGCTAACATATCCAATCAAACAACCCAAAGACTCAATATAAATATTTCAATTGCAACTATTTCTTTTCTCTACATAACTTATTTACATGCTTAAAGCTCTTGTTATTTTATTGCTCCAATAAAGCTCTTTGCAAACTTAAATATTGAATGTCAAAGCACTTTGTTGAAAATAACATAACATCTTAATACTTATACAATGACTAAGGTTCTCAAGTTGTGGCTGTAGTTTAGTGGTAAGAATTCCACGTTGTGGCCGTGGAGACCTGGGCTCGAATCCCAGCAGCCACAAAAATTTTTTTTTTAATATGTTTTGGTTAATTTTAGATATTACAGCTTTACTTTTCAAAACTTTAACAAGTTGTGGCTGTAGTTTAGTGGTAAGAATTCCACGTTGTGGCCGTGGAGACCTGGGCTCGAATCCCAGCAGCCACACTGAATTTTTTGTTCTTTAAATGTTTGGTTAATTTTAGCTATTAGTCCCTTTACTTTTCAAATTTTAATATTTTAGTTCTCATAATTGTTAAATTCATTAAGATGTGTGATGCCATATCAGCTAATATTTTTTATATATTACTCAGTAGAAATTTGGATTTAATTGCTTCTGTTTGGTCAGGATTAGAATTTAAAATTTAAAATTTAAAAAGTATAGGCACTAAAATTGATCAAATTAAAGTATAGGGACTAAAAGTACAATATTTGAAATATATAAGGACTAATATAAGAATTGAACCATATGTTTTTGCTGCAAGACGACCTCGTTTATAGGCCAACCCTGAACTGTCGCCCAGTTTTGTTTAAAACACTGCCAATACTTGCGCGTTTCTAGTATTGTGAGTGACCATTTGGGAATTTTCAGATTCGTCTTTTCTTCATTACCTTTTAAGCTCTCATCGTAAGTGTTCTAAATTCTGCCATTAAATCTGTTCTTTTTTTAGCTACTAATTTTTCATAATCACCGAGTTTTAACTTTTAGAACTGAATTCTTGGTTCCACTATGGTGTTGTTCGAGAAAGATTTAATCTTCTTTTCCTGCTGATCATCCATGACTGATCTATTATTGCTTCTTATGAAATTTTAGTTCGTGGTTTATTTTTTGCTTGAGCTTCCAGTTTTATGCTTTGATCGGAATAGTGGATGTGTTGGCCTAGGAATGATAACAGTTTGGATATCTGCAATTTCCGTGAACTTCATATTCGAATTCGATTTTGAATTTGAATCTGAGTCTGCAAATCTGCTTTAAAACCTAAATCCTTATTTTTCCGTATTAAATTTGAATATTACTATCCGAAAATTAATTAAATTATCAATCAAATATCCAAATCCGTTAAGTATATGAAGATAGTGAGTGTAGAAAGTTTTTAGAATAAAATTTTTAATATGTAAAGTGGATAATGGATTTAGATGTCTGAATTTGTTATCTACAAAAGTAAAGCAGATTCGGATCAGTAACATTCACAGCTGCTTCGAATCCTATGCAGATAGTAATTAAATATCCAAATCCAAATATTACTTGAATATATAGAAAGCAAGTCAGATATTCACAAATATTCGTATCTACACCTTCGATTGTCATCTCTAGGTTGGCCTCACTATGTTCCAAGAAAGTCTTGAATTTGAGTGTGGCAGTTTAACTCATCATTTGGGTTTTAACTCAATCGTTGGAAGCAATCATTATTTGATTAAGTGTGTTAGTACTGTTTTTATCAGAGTAGTTTAATTTTATAATTAGTTTTAATGTTGCGATTGGGAAATTTGCTGTTTCTAGTATGCCTTTCTGGTTAGTGATATAGAAAAGAGTAAAGTGTTATTCACAAACTACTGTTTTTATTTCTGGTTGTTGGTGTTTTCTTTCCTTACTCCATTTGGCTGCAAGATATGCCCTATGAAATGAGAAAGATTATGTTCCGAAACTGATTTATCCTGTTATTTTTGCTTGTAATGTTTCAGATGATTGACGATCAAGACCTTGGTTTCTTCGCAAGTTTCCTTGGAATCTTCATTTTTGTTCTGGTTATAGCGTATCATTTTGTGATGGCGGACCCGAAATATGAAAACTAATGAAGATTTTGCATTTTTTTTAAAAGTGTCTGCAATGGACATTTAGATGATTAGCTTCTGTAGACCGACTTGTTTTGAAAATAGAGACAAATCATTGTTGTTGAAAACCTTTGACAAATTGTGGCTATAAATGTCATCTTATTGTTGAAATTTGTTTGAGAAATATTTTTATTCTTTACATTCGTAAGTGCTTTAGCAGCAACTAGTGGAAATGAATTCCCTACAGAAATACTTTAAACGTATAGCAGCACCGCATTGTGTTGGAGCTGAAAGAGGGGGTGGCATTTCAACTGAGGATAGTCAATCACTTGATCCATACTATCCTGAATATAGCCTTGCCGGATTGGATAAGTCCCGAAAATTTTTTGCAAATTGCATTGAAACCTCCTTGATACATATATACATAGGCTTTGAAAAGGCCTAGTTCACATATTCACTTCTGTTGTCTCTTTTATCTAGTTGCAGAGAAAAATGAAATTGAACCAGAGGTTGCCAATAGCTGGGTCACCGTTGAGGCTTCCTCGTATAGCTTGCAATTTGACAGGTTTCGTGTGAGTTTGTATTTTTATCATGTGGCATGAAGCTTGGATAACAGTTCAGGAAAATTTACATGCCTTGTTGGATTCTCCCATTTCAGTAGTTCGGCTATTTCTTTCTCTGTTTCTGTGGCTTCTCTCTTCAAATCATTAAGACAGTAGCCTAGGCTGCTTAGACATAGAACCATTTGGCTCTTAAGCATCTCTTCGACTTCATTACACTCTGTCTTATCTGCCACTCTGATTGTATATTGAAGAAAACACTTTCCGATCTCAGAAATGCTGGTTTCTTCATACCCCAATCGTGTACAGACATCTGCATTTGGTGATTTTCCCAACTCAAGGTCTTGGGATACACTTTCCATTTGCAACTGTTTTTCAATCTCTTCCAGAGACTTAACTAGTAATACCTTATCCAGGCATTTTGATAAAGAGCCTGTTTTGTCCACGAGATGTTCTAGGACATTCTTTATCTGTTCTTGGATCTCCTCCCAAGTGACTCCCAGCATCTGGGATGCTGCTGAGAGAAATCCAATTAGATGGATAGTAAAGTGTAGCAAATCTGTCATTTTGCAAATAGATATTAGAAGCTTATTGTAGCAACCACAATGAAATGGCAGGAACCAGAAATTTGGCTCCAATTCAGCTTCTGCAATGAAATTCTGCAGTTCCCTGACATGATATCTCAGCTGCTTCTGCTTTTCTCGCATTAATTCTCTCAAATTTTCTTTTTGATCAGTATGAAGACTTATTACCTTAAAGCAATCTTGAAGTGCTCTTAAGGTCCTAGAGAGTTCTGTTTTTGCTAGTGTTGCAGATCTTGAAGGATGGAACAGAATCTCCACTGCGACGAAGCATATTAATCCGATGGTAGCTTCTGCGGTTCTAGCAATTGCAAATTCACTTGGAGTGCCGTAGTTTTTCCTTCCCAATATCAGTGATGCCCCTATAACTGCTGCAATCCCACCAGCTTGGCCATACATGCGACTATGTCTCAGAAAACTGGTGAAAATGATCCAAGGAAGTAGAAGTAAGAACCTTAAATCTGTAAGCTTTTTAAAAATAAAGCAGCATAGTATTCCATATACTGATCCCATGGCTGTCCCCTGCGCACGGGCATTAGCCACCATAAATGTTGCTTGTCGCCCTGTTACGAAACTAATGGCAATTGTTAGTCCCGACCAGTATCCGTTCTCTTTGTTATATATCAAACCGAATAGCACAGCGAGACCTAGAGAAAGTGAGCACTTGATTGCGAAAAGTAAGTTTTCCCTCCGGAAACTCTGCATCTGTTTCACTCTACTTTTTCCTTGCTTCTTTGGCTGACTTGATTCTTGTATTTTAGCTTCCTCACCATTCTTTAAAATGCATGCAGGACCGTCTTGTAGGAGTTCCATACAATACAAGAAGAAGAAGGATGACAGATCTTCATGGTTTGTTGAAATGGCTTTTTGGGTCCACAAAGATCTGTCTGTATTTTCTCCCTTCATATCTGGAGTTGTTGCTGCATCAAAAGGCACGGAACGCATAGCTTGCTCAAGTTTTAGAGCAATCTGTTTCTTTTCAATTTGTAGAACATTTACGAGCTCTTCGTCCATCATCCTGACAGGGAAGGAAGTGCAATTGGTTAAGGCCCATTCCATCCCTTGAATCGGCATATCCATCTCTTTCAGTTTCTCTCCAGGATCTGAGCGCTTTGGTTTCAAGAATCTCAACCAAGGTTTCTCCCAAAGCATGCCTTCCTGTTAACAGAAAACACCTCGTCAATGTTACTTTCAAACAAAAGCTCAGACAGAGATTAGAAAAGGTTAGCTCTTTAACTGCTTTTTCACTTACATGTTTATCTTTGATACTTCCAATTAGCTTGGCTCCTGCTTTAGAGAGTAACCTTGCATCTGTTATTAAATTATGCGCTGCCATGTCGCCTTTTGCACAAAAAGCTTCCACTAAGAGATTAAACCTGTTTGAAGCATTCTCCGCATAGAATCTGCATATCTTTCTTACCTGTACATCCATATTAAGACCCGTCAATTCTAACTTGAACCCCAAAACTCGACCCAATTAATCCAAATCTAAGCCTGATATAACAATACAAACCTGTCTAAATGATCCTGTCTAAACCAAACCTAAAAAGACCCAAAACAAAAATGACTTGAAGCCGAGATGATTGAATCCAAAAAAGATGACTGGCAAACTCAAATGATTCAAGCCCAAAATGACCTAAAGTAAAACAAACTGAAACCAAAATGACCCAAAAATTTTAAAAACTGGAATGACTGATCTAAAATCAACTTGACCTGTCCAATTGATAGGGCTATTCATAGTATTAGACTATATTCAGTTAAATTAGATACCCTGATTGAACTAAAGGCAATGTTGAATATTAAAACGAATAAGATTCATGAAAAGGGCTTAATCCTTCTTTAGTTTACTGATTAATTCCTAATATAGTCACTGGCTAACATGCCAAAGTGTGTTATCGAAGGGAGTGGAAGACACTTGATAAGTAAAATATCAGTTCAACTTTGAGCATGAAAGTTCAATGATATACCATTAAACGGAATGTGAGCAAACAATAGTCAAAACAAAAAGAATATAGATATTTGTCAAAAAAAGAATATAGAAAGATGTGTTAATTGTGCTGATCAGGTTGGTTTTGGATTTGATCAATTTAGGTTTTAAAATTTTCGGATTATTTTGTGTTCGGGTCAGTTTTGGATTTGGTGTGTTTTGGGTTTGAATTACTTTGAGTTTGGGTCATTTGGGTTTGCTAGTTAAGGTTTTCAGGTCGGATAATTTCAGATTTGGGTCATTTCAGGTTTTGTCATTCAGATTTGACACTCAAGCTTGGCGCATTTCAAGTTCTAGTTGGACAGATTCAAGTTGACTTTTTTATGATTAAATCAGGTTGGGTTGAGTTTTCAGATTTGGGCCAAAATTGAATGGTCTACATATGGATATACTCTCCCTTATGGCGGTATTAAGAATCTGATGCTTCATGATTTTTCTATTCTTCTGCTTCCCTGTTTATGCATTATGAAGGACCATGCTTTTCGATGTACCTTAACTTTCATGCTCTTAGTTTTAACAAAGAAAAGAAATTAACGTAATCCTCATCATCATCTTGTAGACAGAAGGAAAATGATTGGATATTTGATGAAAAGGTTTATTGGCATCTATTTTAGTGTTTTACAGCACTAGGTGAGGATGAACAACCATGAAACTTGACCCTAAACATTGCACTATTTCGTTATGCTTATGCAATACATAAATCTTGATGCAAAATAGATGCAGTCCCATGCAAAACAAAGCAAGTTCATATTCCAGCTCGGTACTTACCTCACGGTAGGCTAAGTGAGGGTACGGAAACAACATGGCTAGAATAGATGCCACGGTGCCAAGAGCTGTGCTTGCTGCGACATGAATCGGATGAATGATAATTCCAGTTTTTGCACCTTGAATAACTGCACCTACATAAATAATCACAGTCTGACCGAAGGCAATCCTCTTAGCCGTCAAATGCGTGGAACCAGGTAACGCGATCAGGAATGAACTAAGTGCCACTGCTACAGCAGCTAGTCCACAGTTGAACCTAGATGGTCCAATCAACCGGAGAATCAACATAGAAGGCAGTATTACTTGAATGCTGGCACATAGAACATGCCAACAACCTCGCAGGGCATCACCAAGTGTAGCATCCGAGACTATTAAGATAGTTGTCACATAGGAAAACGCAGGAAACGTTATGGTATGCCGGACAGATTCCGGCCCGTAGAGGGTAGTGCAACCCACCATGGAGCAAGCAAAGCAGATCCTAGGCGTAAACGCCATGGAGCTTGTGAGCTATCCATTGGTGCTTTCATTATGTAATTTAGGTCTGTCAAGAGTCTGAGATTGGTTGACGAGAGGCTTTATAGGAGAACAAAGACACACATGGTGGTATGCAATTGCAAGCCTGGGAAGATTAATGGAAGGATTATGATGTATTTTACATTATTGGAGTGAAAATACTCAAGCCGGCAGTATTTCTTTGGCATCATAAAGGTGATTCGTTGTACTTTTTGTATTTTTTTTAACTTAGCCATCGAAAGTCATTGTCAGTTTAGGCAAACCTTTGGAGATTCTGCATGGATTATGGTTAAAAAATATTGCTAATCTTTCCCTTTTTTTGGGTGTAAACTCCAGGTATATCCCGAGTTACGTTGGACTCGAGACTAACATTTATTGGACCAGGAGCATATACGGTAAAACCCTTCTATCAAGTGCCTTTTTTTGAGGGATAATTTTTTTATTTCGGTACAAGTACCATGAAAATTTTTGTACTAAGAGTTAGATTATATTTTTTCTCCTTTACTCATAAAATAGGTAAATTAATCTATATATGTTAGATCAAAGAGCAAACCCGACATAGATCATTCTACGGTTAAAAATTAACATAGCTTATAGAATAACCAAATACACGTGATATATCACATGTATTTCATTCTTACATAGATCAATTTTTAACAGTATTAGTTTGCTCTTTAATCTAATATATAGGGACTAATTTATTTATTTTTTCAATAAAAAAGATAAAATACAATATAACTCCTAATACAAAGGTCTTTATAATATTTTTACCTCGTTCATCGAATTTTTACTCTTTATTCCTTTTAATTTTTACTACCAAATATAGAAATCCGGAATTGTCACTGTTCCACTTGTTTTTGTCCTACATTCCAAAATCCCACATTTTTTGGAACATTTTTCAACAATAATTTCCATATTAGATTTTATAAAACGACCTTTTCTTATTTTGGATTATTACGTGGAGTTTTTAACTCTATAAAGCAGAGTATAAATGAATAATTGATGACATACATGTGTTGACTCATTTTTAATTTGTTCTTTTTCTTGGCCAAATCATTTTTAATTTGTTTAATAAATAATTATATGATTCTTTGGCTGTTGATTTTTCTCAATTCAATAAGTTAAAAAAATCTTCATGTGTATTTAATTAATATTTTTAAAATAAAAAATTAAATAAATGAGACATATATGATAAATTTTTTATTTTACATGCATGTTTGTTTTCTAAATTTATTTGTCAAGATTTTAGTTTTATTGTCAGTTTTTTTAAATTATTAGTAAGTTTATGTTTTGATTACTTTATTTTAAAACGTTAAATTATTCAGAAGTTTTCATTTAAGTTGGATTATTAAAACTGTTGTTGTTTGGCCTTCTTTATTTGCACATTTTGCAACGATCGAAAACTCTCATTCATTTTTTTCATCTATAGTTCAATTTTTTTCATAAAACAATTTTAAATGTAACGATTCTGCAAATCAAAATCCAAACTATTTTCTTTTTCGATTATCAACATTTACAGTCAAATTGACTTGGATCTAAGACATGTTTTTTTGCTCGTTGATAAGTATTGATCTATTGTACCGATCATCAATTCGTTGTTTATAGCTTGCTGACTTGAATTTTTTCTATAAAAAAAATATTAACAGTCTAGTGATTTAAATGAATAAAAACCTTCGAATAGTTTAATAATTATTTTGTAACATTCTAAAGCTGAGTGATCAAAACGTAAATTTACTAATAATTTAATGATTTTGGGTATAATTTACCCTTTTTTTTATAAACTTGGATATCATTTTGGATTAAAATTCAAATTGTTTGATGTTATTTATCTCCTAATTCTTAGGTTATAAATGATAGTTCCATAAAATCTTTCAAGATGAAAAGAATACGAATTTTCCAATCACCATCTTGCATTTGGAATAAGTTCCTCCTTTCCCTTCCATTCCACATGTTGAAATGGGTGCAATTGAGGGAATTTTGAAAGAGACCAGAACCAGAATCTAACAAGTTGTAATCCAACGACCCCGAATAAGTCGAAGTATTTTATCGTTATTTTATGATTTTGATTCTTTTACGAAACCCTCCTCCTAACCCTTATCGCAGCTGGTTCATATCTGAAAGATGAGCGGTCACATTCAGGCCACATCTTCTACGTCCTATGACCGAATGTGACATCATAATTTTCCCGGAAAATTTTGTATCCTCCCTAGAATCACCCAATTTTTGTTCTGCAGTTCAAAAATTATTGTATCATAAATCAACAACCATGGAAAAAGAGAGTAAATTTATTACGTTCGTAACTTTTCATAGTTGAGTGATGATTTTATAATTTTTTATAATTGGGTGATAAAATATGAAATTTATTATAATTGAGTGATTACCAAGTCAATCTGATAAAGTCAATTCAAGTTTTAAAATTGTTGACAATTGGTCGAGTTCGAACCTCGCCTAGAGCGAGACGCTCACGTCCCCTTGGTGAGTGGCAATACACCCATGTATGGTCCAGGTGCTCGGCTTTGTGAACCAAGTCCTCCAAGTAGTCGCTCACAGCACACTATCTCTCAGCAGAGCACGGGAGACAATCTTCTCGGAAGGACAATACTTTCAGTTGTTAAGGGATCAGGTCGATTTCCTAACAGACAACACTTCGAAGATTTCCCGCTCAACAAAAAGATTAGTCATTTTCGATTTAGGTTGTTTTGAATTCGAATAATTTGTAATTACCAATTGACATTTTCTTAATCAGGTCATTTTGGATTTCTTACCTTGATCATTTTGAATTATATTGTTATTTGTTTAAATTAATTTTAAATTCGAATTTAAATTTGAATTTTTTAGTTTGATGCATAATTGATGAATCTAGTATTAATATACGCCATTCCCATTGATATTTTAATAAGTGGAGTCTAAGATCTCCCTCTTCCTTACGGTAAAGGAAACTGGGAAAGCAAGAGTGTTGGATTTATGGTTGCCATTGATACAAACAGCTTAATATGATTCCACTTGCAATGGCAATTTAATTCGTGGCTTAAGCTATCAATTTTACATTGACAAAGTCCATTCTCCAAGCTTAGTCACTCTCCATCAAGTCTCTTTAATGCAAAAGCAAACTTGGCATTTCACTTATAATTTTTTTTTTTGTTAAATTTAATGATTTTTATTCAAACACTTAAATTAAAAGAAAAATAGATTTAAACGTGTTCGAACCCATATCCTCTTAATTGTTGCAATGGCAACGGTGCCAACTAAGTTTAAATCAGTTGAAACTCTAAATTCTTGATATCATTCAAAATGAAATATCAAATTTATACATGAACTTTGATCCAATGTACAGTTTGATATATGAACTTCGATTTGGTAAAATTGTACACATGAAACTTGAATATTGTGATTTATATGTATACATTGAATTTTGTTTTTGATTTAACTATACACATTTAAGAAATTGATACATACATTTATTTTCATTTTAATATAGTTGTTTGTATATGCAATATATCAACGTAAAATGATGAGAATTTGATAATGTTGTTAGTGATTTATGAAATTTAATCAAATTAAAATTTCATGTATAAAATGGCACAAAACTAAAGTTCATTTATTTTTAAACAACCTCAATATAGGTTCTGATCATATATGCTCTTTTTGACAAATGTCTAAAACTGTCCATAACCCCCTCCAACCCATAAATAAGAGGATAATGCGCTTCAACGCACTTAAACACACGTCTTCATATATTGACAACAATACTCATATTAATCAAACTAAAACTCAGTCGAAAAAAGAATTTAACTTTTAAGAACGTAAAAATTTAAATATAATACTCAAATAAAAACCATGTATAATTTTTTTCCAAACAAATTTACTATAAATCAACAACATTAATGATTAGCCAAACATCAGAGGCAGGGCATTAATTGGACTAAAAATAAGAGTTGATGGAACTACTAGAATTAGATGAGGACAAAATTAAATTTGGATTGGGATTTTAGTCATGAAAATGAAAGCACACATAATTGCCTTATAGATTGTAGCCATTCATATATCACTTGGAATGTAAGCCTCAAATTTGATACACAAAAAGGTGATGTACCTAATATATTTCCAATGTAATCTTCAATGAATTATAAAATAAGAAAGTAAAATATGACTAGCCTCAAATTTGATACACAAAAAGGTGATGTACCTAATATATTTCCAATGTAATCTTCAATGAATTATAAAATAAGAAAGTAAAATATGACTTCCCAACTTGTTATATCCGATAATTTTAGATACGATATAAAAAATACGATTACAATTTGTTATCATAGATAAAATATGAAAAAGAACGTAATCAGATAGTGGTAGTTAAAAGAATCATATAAACATATAAGAGCACATTAATTTTCATAGTGAAACTATTTCGATTTCTTTTTTAACAAGCAAGTTAGCTTGCAACATGTAACCTACATTAATTGTGTTTTAACTTCGTTAATATCAATATTGTTGCAACATTTAGAATATATAGATTCAAACGCGTTATATCCTCACTTTAGGAATTGGAGGTTATAAATAAGTTAAGAATTGTATAAATAAAGTTTTCGAGAAAAAGATAAGAAAACTCGATTTCAATTTCGGATGTACTTACTTTGGTCAAGTTTGGGTATTAAAAGAGAGGGCTATTTAGGAAAATTGCTTTTTTTTTCTTTGGATAAGGAATTAAAGAAAAGAGTAAATTAATGTATTCAAAATAAAAAAATTATTTTATGGACCGTTCTCACTACATTATTCACGGTCTATTCCGAATTATATAATAATATTTCAATAATTTTTTATGTCATTAACACATAATTTTGATAAAAAAATTTCCCCGAACCTCAAATCCAAAATCTTGATCCTTAAACAAGTTTGAGGCTTTGGATTTAAGGGTTCAAGTTCAAAGTTTAGGGTTAGGTTGAGATTTGATGTTTCAATTCATTTTACATATTTGAATAATTTATCGTAATGATATAATTTTAATTTAAAAAATGCAATCATACGAAGCATATATTAATATAAATATTATGTTTAGATAATCCTTTACACTTAGAGAAGAAATCAGGAATTTTGTGTAGAAAAATCAAGATAAATTATAAAATTTTATAAAGGTCAAAATTAAAAATTATTAAAAAAAATATTAAAAAAATTTAAAAATTTATAATTAAAACTCAGGAATTTTGTGTAGAAAAATCAAGATAAAATTAAAAATTTTATGTTTAAAACTTAAATAACTCCTTTAGAAAACAATTATTAAAAAAAATACGTTAAAATTTTTAAAGTTAAATTATTAATTTTTAATAGTATTCTATAGTCTATTTTAACCCATAAATAGAATAAAAATATACTTCAGTGTACTTAAACTCACATCTTCCTGCGCCGGTAACAATGTCCATATCAATCAAGTTAAATTTTTTTTCTATAAATATCTATAGTTCCTTCCAACCCATAAATAGGAGAATAATGAGCTTCAGCGTACTCAAACTCACATCCTCCTGCGTTGGTAACAATGTCTATATCAATAAAATTAAGATTAGATTAACTAATTTTTAGTGGTCTTAAAGTATAGTTTGGTCATAGTTATTTAAAAGAAAAAGTAAGGAAGTCAAGGCCCTACTTTCTCCCACCGAATTTGTCTTTATTTACACTTTAATAATTTCTTTTACATAAAATTTAAGATATTATTTATTTCTTTTTATATGTTAAGTTTTAATTATTTTCGATATTTTGTATTATTTAAATATTATCAAATTATAGCCTTCATTCTAAATTAGCCTTAAAACTTCTAAATATTTTAATCACATCTTTAAATTATCAATATTAAATCAATCAAGTCCTTTTGTTTTTAAAATTATTAATTTAACCATTAAATGTCACGCCAATTCTCATGTAATTAAATTTAAAACGATTTTTTTAAAGAAAAAAGAATATTGTTACATAACTTTTAAAAGAAAAAACTAAAAATAAAATAAAATTGAGCGAATGATAAAACTTTTAAAACATCCGTTTTTATTATATTCATTTTTTATTAATTTTTTTCATTTTAAATTATATCACATAAAATTTGATGTGTCATTTAACAATTAAATTATCGATTTAGTAATGGAAGAACTTAATTATTATAACCTCGATAATTTGAAGATGCAATTAACATGATTTGAAGACATAATCTGTATAATTTTATCATAGTAATTCATTACTCTAAATAAATTTATTTTAGAATTTAACCATTAAAGCAATTATACATTAATATGAACATCATCTTGAACTAAGAATGTAATCTGTTTTTGCTGCGTATAGAGAGCTGGCATATTCTCTAAATCTTAACCCCAAATCTTTAGCATATATGACTAAAGCTTATTGTGGGGCAACCCACCATTCAGCCCAATTGATACTTCAAACATACTTTATTAATTGAACCAAAATGGGCCTTGTTGGGGAATGAGTTTGATTCAAATGCTAATACAATTTGCATATGAAAAGGGAAATGAGATGTTCATGAACAAGGGCATCCAACTTGACAACTTGATGCATAATTTAACTTAGGCAGATATGTGAATTTCATTCTTTCAACCTGCAACAAGGAGGGACAGACCTCTTGTCTGATATTCTTAATAGACCATTCATTCATAACTAGTATCATCATTAACCACAATACCATGAATAGAGGACGTATAATTTAGTCTAGATGTGAGAGTACGTATCGTCATATTCTAAGCCCACATGATTGAGACAATCTACAACTTTATCGAACCAATGAGTTACATAAGAAAAAAATCAACGAATCAAATAAAACATCCAAACTTTGGACTTCTAATAACAATTAACCCAAAATGGACAAATCAAGACTGTTAAAATGAAGTTTATTAACAATCGAGACGGCACCACTCTCAAGCATGACATGATGGAAGCCCATGGAATGTGTCAAACGCAACCCACGTATAATTGCTTGAGCCTTTGCTCAAACAGGTTCCATGCACTCAACCACCCTTAGTGCACATCCAACACGCACAAAACCATCTGAGTCTCTAGTTTAAGTGTTGTTACGGTGATTGGATGTTTGGTCGTGGAACAACTGATCATCGACCCTTTTTCATTTTTTTTATCTTAGGCTTTGCCCATAGGATTAGGTCTGACCGAATTGATAAATTTATCCTTTGCCTAGGATGGTTGTTGTTGTTCCAATAGGGTCGGAAGCGTGTAAATTATTGTACTAAAAAATCACACAAAGTTCAATTCCCAGGGAAGAGAGGTGGATCACAAGGATCTCTTAAATACCAAGTCTTTCCTTAGTCAGAATATTCCTTCTAACGTAATTTAATAGCACAATTAAATACTACTATTATACCCTCAAATATTGAAAGAAAAATAGGACAAAAAGAACATAAGAGTTTTAACGAGGTTCGGTAAATGATACCTACGTCCTCGGGCACTAACACCAGATGATAACTTTACTATCTCCAAAATATTACAAACAAATAGAATTCCTTAAGAATTCTCAAATGGGAGAAGAGAGAAAACTAAGAGAGAAAGATTGGTTGGGATAGTGTAAATGAGAAATGGTTAGGCCTATTTATAGTTGAGGTTCAGGGACTAACTTGCAAATGGCCTAAAAAATTAGGGACCAAAATTGCAATTATCCCATTCAACTTTAAACAACTTGCCTACCATTTTTTTCTTTCGGTGCCACTTGCACCTCCCATTTTTTTGACTTTTCAACACCCCTTTTAATTTGTCTTTTCAACAATCTCCACCTTGAAGATTTGATTAGGATAATCACATCTTCACATACTTCCTTCAACTCCCCAAATTCGATAAAGCTATCTTTTGTAGTGCCTCCAAATGCGCTCTCGAGCGCCATACACCTAAAGGTGCTCAAATTCTCAGGATGTTAATCAAGTTCAAACAATGATTAAACTTGATTGTTGTTACCACCTTGGTCATCATATCTGCGGGATTATCTGCTGTCGGAATCTTCTGAAGTAGAATTTTTTCTTTTTCAAAGACTTCCCGCACAAAGTGATATCTTACGTCGATATGCTTGGTTCTTGAATGATAGACTTGATTTTTCGCTAAATGAATAGCGCTCTGACTGTCACAATATAAACTTATGTGACTTTGAACAACTCCTAAGTCTTTCAACAATCCATTAAGCCAAATAGCCTCCTTAACAGCTTCTGTAACTGCCATATATTCTGCCTCTGTAGTAGACACAGCTACTGTAGACTGTAAGGTAGACTTCCAACTCACTGGGGCTTTCGCAAGAGTAAACAGATACCCCGTAGTTGAATGACGTTTATCTAAATCACCAGCAAAGTCGGAATCAACATATCCAACTACAAACTGACCAAGTGCTTCATCCTGTTCAAAAATTAAACCAACATCTACGATTTTTCGAAGATACCGTAGAATCCATTTCACAGCTTGCCAATGTCCTTTTCCAGGATCATGCATATACCTGCTCACAACTCCAACAGCTTGTGAAATGTCAGGCCTCGTACACACCATCGCATACATCAAACTCCCAACTGCATTAGCATATGGGACTTTTTCCATATATTCTCTTTCTTCTTCAGTTTTCGGAGATAATTGAGCATTAAGTTTCAAATGAGAAGCAAGTGGGGTACTTACATGTTTTGTGTTTTCATTTACACTAAAACATTGTAATACATTTTTCAGATATTGCTTCTGATTCAAACAAAGCTTGCCTCTCTTCTATCTCTACTTATCTCCATGCCGAGAATCTTCTTGGCCTCACCTAGATCTTTCATCTCGAACTCTTGATTCAACTGAGCCTTCAGCTTATCTATCTCTTTTTGGCTCTTCGAAGCGATTAACATATCATCAACATACAAGAGTAGATAAATGAAAGATCCATCATGCAGCTTCTGCAAATACACACAATTGTCATATTTGCTTCTTGTGTACTTCTGCCTTCTCATAAAGCTATCAAATCGCTTGTACCACTGCCTCGGGGATTGCTTCAATCCATATAGCGATTTGTTCAGCTTACAAACCCAATTTCTACCACCAGCATCTGTGTATCCTTCGGGCTGAGTCATATAGATCTCCTCTTCTAACTCACCATGCAAGAAAGCCGTCTTAACATCAAGTTGAGCTAGCTCCAAATTCAACTGTGCTACCAAGGCCAACAAAATTCTAATGGAGGAATGCTTCACAACAGGGGAAAATATATCATTGTAGTCAATTCCCTCCTTCTGAGCGTAGCCTTTAGCTACCAATCTTGCCTTGTAGCGAATATCCTTCTTGCTAGGAGATCCATCTTTCTTTGCGATTACCCACTTGCATCCGATTGCCCTTTTACCTTTCGGTAATTGCGCCAACTCCCAAGTATTGTTCTTCCGGAGAGACTGCATTTCTTCATCCATGGCGCTTTTCCATTTATCACTTTCTAAGCTTTGTATTACTTCTTGATAAGTGATAGGAATATCATCAACAACGGGAAGGGCGTAGGCCACCATATCAGTAAATCGAGCAGGTTTACGAATTTCTCTCTGTGGCCTTACAACTGCAACTGGTTCTGGTGTACTTAGTGGTTCTTGGGTCAGAACCTCTTCAACCTCTAATTCCTCCATTGTGGCTGGAGAATTAGACTTATTAACTGGGCAAATCCCCATCTACTCAAACTCCACCTGTTTTGGAGTACACTCCACCTGCTGTGGAGTATTGCTCGTCTGAATATCTTTATCTGCTACCTTTTTCAATGTGGCAGATTCATCAAAGGTAACATCTCTGCTACAGATCATTTTCTTTGTGCTTAAGCACCAAAGACGAAATCCCTTCACTCTAGAAGTGATTCCCATAAAGAGAGCTTTCTTTGCCCTCGGATTTAACTTTGACTCCTTCACATGGTAATATGCAGTGGATCCAAACACATGTAAGGAATCATAATCTGTAGCCGGTTTTCCAGACCATACCTCCATAGGAGTTTTTCTTTCTAATGCAGATGATGGCAAACGATTAACAAGATGGCCAGCGTATGTCACAGCCTCAGCCCAAAATTGCTTGCCCAACCCAGCATTGGACAACATACATCGAACTTTCTCCAGCAATGTTCGATTCATACGCTCTGCCAATCCATTCTGCTGTGGTGTATCCCTAACTGTGAAGTGTCGAACAATACCATACTCTTGGCACACATCGAAGAACGGATCACTTTTATATTCCCCTTCATTGTCCGTCCTAAGCCGCTTGATTTTCTTGCCAGTCTGGTTTTCGATCATAGTTTTCCATTTAAGAAAAACTCTAAGCACTTCATCCTTAGTTCTCATGGTATACACCCACACTCTTCTGGAAAAGTCATCAACAAAAGTAACAAAGTAGTGTTTTCCTCCCAATGAAGGTGTCTTGGAAGGCCCCCACACATCTGAGTGAACATATTCCAAAATACCTTTTGTATTATGGATAGCAGTACCGAATTTCACTCTCTTTTGCTTTCCCAGAACACAATGCTCGCAAAATTTTAATTTGTAAGCCTTTGCACCTTTCAACAATCCTTGCTTTGCCAGAATTTGCAAGGATTTTTCGCTGGCATGTCCCAACTTCATATGCCACAACTGCATTGAGTCCAATTCTTTGTTACCGGAAGCTGTAGCGACTGCTCCAATAACTGTACTACCTTGGTAGTAATACAAGTTATTTTTCCTGATGCCCTTCAATATCACAAGTGCGCCAGATGTCACTTTCAAAATCCCATCTCTCATAGTAACAACTGAACCATTGGATTCCAAGGCTCCCAATGAGATGAGATTTTTCTTCAAACTGGGCACGTACCGAACATCAGTCAGAACTCTGGTTGATCCATCTTGATTCTTTAATTGGATTGAACCTATCCCAACAGTTTTACAGGCATTGTCATTGCCCATATAAACAACTCCTCCATTTAGTTCTACTAAATCAGAGAACCACTCCCGGTTAGGGGACATATGATAGGTACAACCCGAATCCAATATCCACTCATTTGAATGGAACGACGATGATGATGCAACCAGTGATAGTTCAGAGTCACTAGTATCATGCTTAGCAACACAAGCATCTACAGCAGCTTTTCCCTTATTCTTCAGCTTTGGACAATTTTTCTTCCAGTGGCCTTTCTCATGACAAAAAGCACATTCATCTTTCCCGAGTCTGGACTTTGACTTTGATCTCCCCTTTTGAGTTTTCTTCCGAGTGTATGAACGACCTCGGACTACTAAAGCTTCTGTATCTCTGATTGAGTTTTTCTGTTTGTCCTTCTTTCTCTGTTCATAACTGTATAAGGCCGCACAGACTTCGCTCAGAGATATATCACTCCTGCTATGAAGTAGAGTAGTTTCTAGGAACTCAAACTCCTCAGGAAGTGACCCCAACAGCATCAAAGCCAAATCTTCATGTAACACCCCTTACCTGTATCCAACACCGGAATAGGGTACGAGGCATTACCAAAACACATACACTTGTAAACGTATTTAACCGAGTTATAAAATTTCATCAAAATTAAAACTTTCAAAATAATTAACATGTTTCTATAACTTTTCACAATATATCCTCAAAATATTATAATCATAATAATTAGGGCCTGCGAGACCCGATACATACTCATGCAATTTAATGCTTCATTTCCATTTCATTCAATTCGCAATTTCTCATGCTCATAATTTAAATCATATCACTAGCAATTTCCATTTAATTCACGTACAATTCAATGACATCAAATTCAAAACTAATACGTATTTACCATTTAACTCAATGTTTATTGATTATACCATTCAATAACACATTTATGAAATTCTCAATTTAGCAATGAAAATATCACTTTAGTTTGAATAACAACATCGTCCTGATATAAATACACTACCACTTATCCATTTACTTTAATTCTTTTGGGCCCATTTGTCACTTACCATCCTTAATCAAATTAGGGAACGGTCACGGAAAATTGAGTACTTCACTTTCACTTTGCCATAGTATAACTATGGTCTTACGTATGATCACTTATCACTTGTCCCTGATCAGATAAGTGTAGCCACCTATCACTTTGTTTCTTGATCAGATAAGTGTATCCACTTATCACTTTGTTTCTTGATCAGATAAGTGTAGCCACTTATCACTTTGTCTCTTGATCAGATAAGTGTAGCTAAAGCTATCACTTATCACTTTGTCTCTTGATCAGATAAGTATAGCCGAAGCTATCACTTATCACTTTTCACTTGTCACTTGATCAGATAAGTGCAGCCGAAGCTATCACTTATCACTTTGTCACTTGATCAGATAAGTATAGGCGAAGCTATTACTTATCACTTTCCACTTGTCACTTGATCAGATAAGTGTAGCTAAAGCTACCACTTATCACTTTGTCACTTGATCAGAAGTACTCAAATCCGGCGTTCCGCTCAATTTGATCATTTATTCATATATCAAGCTTACCAACATGTGTTAATTCATAAACCATTCATGGTATTATTTCATGCCAAATCATATACTGAATATACCATACACACATACTATGAAACTTTATTTTCACACATGAGCTTAAACCATGACCAATAATGCACAAAAATAAGCATCATTCATATTTCATCGTTTATGAGTTATAATCAAACATATGACCATTTATACACGAATCATTCATATATTTCCCAATTTTCCTCCTCCTCCTCTCCATTCCACATCCTTAATGTGTATAACACACTTAAACAACATTAACCATAATTTCAACACTCACTAACATGTATATTCAAAGCTGTTTATCCGAGTCAGAGTCACTAAATTATTTTTATCCGGAGCTACAGAGCTCCAAATTAAGATCCGTTAATTTTCCCTGAAACTAGACTCACATATCTTCATACCATAAAATTTTCATAATTTTTGGTTCAGCCATATAGTACAGTTTATTCTTTAAAATTTCCCCTGTTTCGCTGTCTGACAGTTCCGACCACTCTTCACTAAAAATTAATTATCTCATTGTACAGAATTCGGATGATGTTTTAGCTTGTTTCTTCTAAAAATAGACTCATTAAGGATTCTAACCATATAAACTATAACTCATAATAATTTCTGTACAATTTTTAATGATTTTCCAAAGTCAGAACAGGGGAACCCGAATTCATTCTGACCTTGTCTCACAAAATCTATTATATCTCATGATTTACAATTCCATTGCTCGCGTCATTTCTTTTATAAGAAACTAGACTCAATAAGCTTTAGTTTCATATTTTATTCATCCTCTAATTCAATCTCTACAATTTTTGGTGATTTTTCAAAGTTACACTACTGCTGCTGTCCAAAACTGCTTTAGTGCAAAATGTTGATTTCCATTTTGCCCCAAATTTCACAGTTTATACAATTCGGTCCTTTCTCAATTAACCCCTCAATTAATCTAATTTTCTCAATTAGTACTTTTCTAGACATTATAAGTTTTTACACAAATATTGAAATTCAGAATTTCCACATATAACTCTATCTTCAAACTCTTTTACTATTAGGTCCCAAACATTCACTTTCTATTCAATTCTTTCAATAAAATCAGCATATGAACAATTTAAAGCTCTAATTTCATGCTAAATCATCATATACTTCCAGCACATATTCATATCAACTTTCAACTTCTTTCATAAAATCAAAAACTAATGGATTTAACAAGTGGGCCTAGTTGTAAAAGTCATAAAAATACAAAAATTTTAAGAAATAGTCAAGAATTGAACTTACTTGTAATAAAAATATGAAGAACCAGCTTGAAGAAGCCCTTCCATGGTGTTTTAGCTGATGAGAATTCAGAAAAATGAAGAGAAATCTAGATAATTCCACTTGGGTCCTAACTTTATTAAGCAAATTTTGCAATTTTCCAATTTTTCCCTTAATTCTCCTTACTTTCTTGCTGATTTCATGCCTCTGCCGTCCAGCCCAAATAGACCTTGGGTCTATTTGCCTTTTAAGCCCTCTTCCTTTTATCATTTAAGCTATTTAATCATTTCCCAAAATTTTGCATTTGTTACAATTTAGTCCTTTTTGTTCAATTAATTATCGGAACTTTAAAATTTCTTAACGAAACTTTAATACTAACTTTTTAACACTCCATAAATATTTATAAAAATATTTATGGCTCAGTTTAAAATCCCCGAGGTCTTGATACCTCATTTCGATTCTAATTATTTTAATATTTATTTCTAGTGCACTATTCACTATTTCAAAAATTTTCCTAACTTCATATTTAACTTATACTTACTAAATTAATAATATTTTCTACCCATTTGTCGAATTTAGTGATCTCGAATCACCGTTCCAACACCTCTGAAAATTCAAGCCATTACATTTTTTTTTGTCGGATTTGTGGTCCCGAAACCACTGTTCCGACTAAGCCTAAAATCGGGCTATTACAACTCTCCCCCCTTTAGGGATTTTCGTCCCCGAAAATCTTACCAGATGGTAGGTTAATGATTTACTTCCACAGTATATTTCAAATTCACACATGATTTTGGATTTTCATATCTTTTACAGATAATCACATAGATTCATAAGAAAATCAGGATAGCGATATTTCAGCATCTGAAGCTACACGAAGTATCGAAAAATTACAATCCATATAGAATGATATCCATTTTGATAACCTGAGTAGTTTTCAGAACTATCAAATATTTCTCTCTTTTTATATTGTCCTCATTTTCTAATTCATTCACTTTTCCGACCACATTATTATTCTCCCATACACGAACTTCTGTAACACTACACTCGTAAGCTTATTCAACCAAAATCTCACAAATTTCATTGTAACATTTTACTAATATGAGGGTGAGTGTAGTAAAGCCTCAAATTTATCTTACACATAAATGCGCATAACACATACCATCACAAATAGCCAATTCATTACTAAGTTCACATTCTCAAAGCATTTAATAAACATTTGCTTTTAATCACTTTTGTTCTCAACACAAAATTCTAACTCAAATCACTAATTCACAATCAAAATTTTTATATAGCATCATAATCCAAATATCATAACTCATATGCTTGTATAATTATAACATTCATCAATAAAAAAAATGTTTTATTCTTTGATCCATACCTTTATGAGTTTCAACTCATAATCAATACATTTTCACTCAAACATTTTAGTATTTATTTCTATACTATTAGAATTAACTCAGTTGAAAAACATATCTGTCTCATCAAGATAATTTTCGTCATAGAACAATACTGATAAGGGGGTGATGGTGAAGTCATAAATCTTTCAACTTGCTCTCATAGATACATATATATATGATTTTGTATTCATCATCAATGTAATACCATCATAACCACGTAATTCATTCCAAGCAAATTAACACATCTATTTATTACAAATGTTTTCTGTCACTCACAATTTCACACAACGAATTTACTTACTCAAGCTCAACGTTAATATCTAATTAAATTCCAATACTTGGCTTCTATTTTACTTACCGACATTTGCCAAATTAGAAAACGTCTTACGGAATTGAGCACTTCGTTTTCTCGATGCCATAGTCCAACTATGGTCTTACACGTAATCACAAATCACATACCGATGCCATAGCCCAACTACGGTCTTACACGAAATCACATATCACTTACCGATGCCATAGCCCAGCTATGGTCTTACACGGAATCACATATCACACATATCACTTACCGATGCCATAGCCCAGCTATGGTCTTACACGGAATCACATAATCACATGTTCACATGTTGCCATGGTCAAACCATGGTCTTTTCCGTCAATTCATCACATATCACTGAACGAAAGTACTCATTCCTGCGTTCTACTCAATTTGACTTCCAATTCAATTTTTCATACTATTATAATATTCATGGTTTAGACATAAAACAAAATATCTTATTATCTTTAATTTAACAATTAAACATAAGATTCTATCATATGAACATACTAATTACACTTATTCAAGCAGATGTACATACACACGTTCCATCTATTTAAGTAAACTTGCTTATCATATTCACTTAATCAAATATGTTGAGCACATAGCATTATATAATCACCAACATACTTGGATGAGCTTGTCACAACATAAACTTTTTTTTTAACTTATAGTCATCTCTTTTCATACATGAACACATCCATATCACAAATTTTTATACTTACCTTTCCAAATTCCAACATAACGTGAGCATATTTCATTTATCTCAATATCATTTTTAGCATTATCGAAAATAGCTCGATTGAAAATCATCTCTGTCTTAACAAAGCAATTTCGTTAGAGCCCGGAGATATCACATCATCAAGAGTAATAACGTGGCATGTATAGCTAGGCTCACATATGCTACGTTTGGTCCGAGAACCGACTAAACCGTAGCTCTGATACCACTAAATGTAACACCCCTTACCTGTATCCAACACCGGAATAGGGTACGAGGCATTACCAAAACACATACACTTGTAAACGTATTTAACCGAGTTATAAAATTTCATCAAAATTAAAACTTTCAAAATAATTAACATGTTTCTATAACTTTTCACAATATATCCTCAAAATATTATAATCATAATAATTAGGGCCTGCGAGACCCGATACATACTCATGCAATTTAATGCTTCATTTCCATTTCATTCAATTCGCAATTTCTCATGCTCATAATTTAAATCATATCACTAGCAATTTCCATTTAATTCACGTACAATTCAATGATATCAAATTCAAAACTAATACGTATTTACCATTTAACTCAATGTTTATTGATTATACCATTCAATAACACATTTATGAAATTCTCAATTTAGCAATGAAAATATCACTTTAGTTTGAATAACAACATCGTCCTGATATAAATACACTACCACTTATCCATTTACTTTAATTCTTTTGGGCCCATTTGTCACTTACCATCCTTAATCAAATTAGGGAACGGTCACGGAAAATTGAGTACTTCACTTTCACTTTGCCATAGTATAACTATGGTCTTACGTATGATCACTTATCACTTGTCCCTGATCAGATAAGTGTAGCCACCTATCACTTTGTTTCTTGATCAGATAAGTGTAGCCACTTATCACTTTGTTTCTTGATCAGATAAGTGTAGCCACTTATCACTTTGTCTCTTGATCAGATAAGTGTAGCTAAAGCTATCACTTATCACTTTGTCTCTTGATCAGATAAGTATAGCCGAAGCTATCACTTATCACTTTTCACTTGTCACTTGATCAGATAAGTGCAGCCGAAGCTATCACTTATCACTTTGTCACTTGATCAGATAAGTATAGGCGAAGCTATTACTTATCACTTTCCACTTGTCACTTGATCAGATAAGTGTAGCTAAAGCTACCACTTATCACTTTGTCACTTGATCAGAAGTACTCAAATCCGGCGTTCCGCTCAATTTGATCATTTATTCATATATCAAGCTTACCAACATGTGTTAATTCATAAACCATTCATGGTATTATTTCATGCCAAATCATATACTGAATATACCATACACACATACTATGAAACTTTATTTTCACACATGAGCTTAAACCATGACCAATAATGCACAAAAATAAGCATCATTCATATTTCATCGTTTATGAGTTATAATCAAACATATGACCATTTATACACGAATCATTCATATATTTCCCAATTTTCCTCCTCCTCCTCTCCATTCCACATCCTTAATGTGTATAACACACTTAAACAACATTAACCATAATTTCAACACTCACTAACATGTATATTCAAAGCTGTTTATCCGAGTCAGAGTCACTAAATTATTTTTATCCGGAGCTACAGAGCTCCAAATTAAGATCCGTTAATTTTCCCTGAAACTAGACTCACATATCTTCATACCATAAAATTTTCATAATTTTTGGTTCAGCCATATAGTACAGTTTATTCTTTAAAATTTCCCCTGTTTCGCTGTCTGACAGTTCCGACCACTCTTCACTAAAAATTAATTATCTCATTGTACAGAATTCGGATGATGTTTTAGCTTGTTTCTTCTAAAAATAGACTCATTAAGGATTCTAACCATATAAACTATAACTCATAATAATTTCTGTACAATTTTTAATGATTTTCCAAAGTCAGAACAGGGGAACCCGAATTCATTCTGACCTTGTCTCACAAAATCTATTATATCTCATGATTTACAATTCCATTGCTCGCGTCATTTCTTTTATAAGAAACTAGACTCAATAAGCTTTAGTTTCATATTTTATTCATCCTCTAATTCAATCTCTACAATTTTTGGTGATTTTTCAAAGTTACACTACTGCTGCTGTCCAAAACTGCTTTAGTGCAAAATGTTGATTTCCATTTTGCCCCAAATTTCACAGTTTATACAATTCGGTCCTTTCTCAATTAACCCCTCAATTAATCTAATTTTCTCAATTAGTACTTTTCTAGACATTATAAGTTTTTACACAAATATTGAAATTCAGAATTTCCACATATAACTCTATCTTCAAACTCTTTTACTATTAGGTCCCAAACATTCACTTTCTATTCAATTCTTTCAATAAAATCAGCATATGAACAATTTAAAGCTCTAATTTCATGCTAAATCATCATATACTTCCAGCACATATTCATATCAACTTTCAACTTCTTTCATAAAATCAAAAACTAATGGATTTAACAAGTGGGCCTAGTTGTAAAAGTCATAAAAATACAAAAATTTTAAGAAATAGTCAAGAATTGAACTTACTTGTAATAAAAATATGAAGAACCAGCTTGAAGAAGCCCTTCCATGGTGTTTTAGCTGATGAGAATTCAGAAAAATGAAGAGAAATCTAGATAATTCCACTTGGGTCCTAACTTTATTAAGCAAATTTTGCAATTTTCCAATTTTTCCCTTAATTCTCCTTACTTTCTTGCTGATTTCATGCCTCTGCCGTCCAGCCCAAATAGACCTTGGGTCTATTTGCCTTTTAAGCCCTCTTCCTTTTATCATTTAAGCTATTTAATCATTTCCCAAAATTTTGCATTTGTTACAATTTAGTCCTTTTTGTTCAATTAATTATCGGAACTTTAAAATTTCTTAACGAAACTTTAATACTAACTTTTTAACACTCCATAAATATTTATAAAAATATTTATGGCTCAGTTTAAAATCCCCGAGGTCTTGATACCTCATTTCGATTCTAATTATTTTAATATTTATTTCTAGTGCACTATTCACTATTTCAAAAATTTTCCTAACTTCATATTTAACTTATACTTACTAAATTAATAATATTTTCTACCCATTTGTCGAATTTAGTGATCTCGAATCACCGTTCCAACACCTCTGAAAATTCAAGCCATTACATTTTTTTTTGTCGGATTTGTGGTCCCGAAACCACTGTTCCGACTAAGCCTAAAATCGGGCTATTACAACTCTCCCCCTTTAGGGATTTTCGTCCCCGAAAATCTTACCAGATGGTAGGTTAATGATTTACTTCCACAGTATATTTCAAATTCACACATGATTTTGGATTTTCATATCTTTTACAGATAATCACATAGATTCATAAGAAAATCAGGATAGCGATATTTCAGCATCTGAAGCTACACGAAGTATCGAAAAATTACAATCCATATAGAATGATATCCATTTTGATAACCTGAGTAGTTTTCAGAACTATCAAATATTTCTCTCTTTTTATATTGTCCTCATTTTCTAATTCATTCACTTTTCCGACCACATTATTATTCTCCCATACACGAACTTCTGTAACACTACACTCGTAAGCTTATTCAACCAAAATCTCACAAATTTCATTGTAACATTTTACTAATATGAGGGTGAGTGTAGTAAAGCCTCAAATTTATCTTACACATAAATGCGCATAACACATACCATCACAAATAGCCAATTCATTACTAAGTTCACATTCTCAAAGCATTTAATAAACATTTGCTTTTAATCACTTTTGTTCTCAACACAAAATTCTAACTCAAATCACTAATTCACAATCAAAATTTTTATATAGCATCATAATCCAAATATCATAACTCATATGCTTGTATAATTATAACATTCATCAATAAAAAAATGTTTTATTCTTTGATCCATACCTTTATGAGTTTCAACTCATAATCAATACATTTTCACTCAAACATTTTAGTATTTATTTCTATACTATTAGAATTAACTCAGTTGAAAAACATATCTGTCTCATCAAGATAATTTTCGTCATAGAACAATACTGATAAGGGGGTGATGGTGAAGTCATAAATCTTTCAACTTGCTCTCATAGATACATATATATATGATTTTGTATTCATCATCAATGTAATACCATCATAACCACGTAATTCATTCCAAGCAAATTAACACATCTATTTATTACAAATGTTTTCTGTCACTCACAATTTCACACAACGAATTTACTTACTCAAGCTCAACGTTAATATCTAATTAAATTCCAATACTTGGCTTCTATTTTACTTACCGACATTTGCCAAATTAGAAAACGTCTTACGGAATTGAGCACTTCGTTTTCTCGATGCCATAGTCCAACTATGGTCTTACACGTAATCACAAATCACATACCGATGCCATAGCCCAACTACGGTCTTACACGAAATCACATATCACTTACCGATGCCATAGCCCAGCTATGGTCTTACACGGAATCACATATCACACATATCACTTACCGATGCCATAGCCCAGCTATGGTCTTACACGGAATCACATAATCACATGTTCACATGTTGCCATGGTCAAACCATGGTCTTTTCCGTCAATTCATCACATATCACTGAACGAAAGTACTCATTCCTGCGTTCTACTCAATTTGACTTCCAATTCAATTTTTCATACTATTATAATATTCATGGTTTAGACATAAAACAAAATATCTTATTATCTTTAATTTAACAATTAAACATAAGATTCTATCATATGAACATACTAATTACACTTATTCAAGCAGATGTACATACACACGTTCCATCTATTTAAGTAAATTTGCTTATCATATTCACTTAATCAAATATGTTGAGCACATAGCATTATATAATCACCAACATACTTGGATGAGCTTGTCACAACATAAACTTTTTTTTTTAACTTATAGTCATCTCTTTTCATACATGAACACATCCATATCACAAATTTTTATACTTACCTTTCCAAATTCCAACATAACGTGAGCATATTTCATTTATCTCAATATCATTTTTAGCATTATCGAAAATAGCTCGATTGAAAATCATCTCTGTCTTAACAAAGCAATTTCGTTAGAGCCCGGAGATATCACATCATCAAGAGTAATAACGTGGCATGTATAGCTAGGCTCACATATGCTACGTTTGGTCCGAGAACCGACTAAACCGTAGCTCTGATACCACTAAATGTAACACCCCTTACCTGTATCCAACACCGGAATAGGGTACGAGGCATTACCAAAACACATACACTTGTAAACGTATTTAACCGAGTTATAAAATTTCATCAAAATTAAAACTTTCAAAATAATTAACATGTTTCTATAACTTTTCACAATATATCCTCAAAATATTATAATCATAATAATTAGGGCCTGCGAGACCCGATACATACTCATGCAATTTAATGCTTCATTTCCATTTCATTCAATTCGCAATTTCTCATGCTCATAATTTAAATCATATCACTAGCAATTTCCATTTAATTCACGTACAATTCAATGATATCAAATTCAAAACTAATACGTATTTACCATTTAACTCAATGTTTATTGATTATACCATTCAATAACACATTTATGAAATTCTCAATTTAGCAATGAAAATATCACTTTAGTTTGAATAACAACATCGTCCTGATATAAATACACTACCACTTATCCATTTACTTTAATTCTTTTGGGCCCATTTGTCACTTACCATCCTTAATCAAATTAGGGAACGGTCACGGAAAATTGAGTACTTCACTTTCACTTTGCCATAGTATAACTATGGTCTTACGTATGATCACTTATCACTTGTCCCTGATCAGATAAGTGTAGCCACCTATCACTTTGTTTCTTGATCAGATAAGTGTAGCCACTTATCACTTTGTTTCTTGATCAGATAAGTGTAGCCACTTATCACTTTGTCTCTTGATCAGATAAGTGTAGCTAAAGCTATCACTTATCACTTTGTCTCTTGATCAGATAAGTATAGCCGAAGCTATCACTTATCACTTTTCACTTGTCACTTGATCAGATAAGTGCAGCCGAAGCTATCACTTATCACTTTGTCACTTGATCAGATAAGTATAGGCGAAGCTATTACTTATCACTTTCCACTTGTCACTTGATCAGATAAGTGTAGCTAAAGCTACCACTTATCACTTTGTCACTTGATCAGAAGTACTCAAATCCGGCGTTCCGCTCAATTTGATCATTTATTCATATATCAAGCTTACCAACATGTGTTAATTCATAAACCATTCATGGTATTATTTCATGCCAAATCATATACTGAATATACCATACACACATACTATGAAACTTTATTTTCACACATGAGCTTAAACCATGACCAATAATGCACAAAAATAAGCATCATTCATATTTCATCGTTTATGAGTTATAATCAAACATATGACCATTTATACACGAATCATTCATATATTTCCCAATTTTCCTCCTCCTCCTCTCCATTCCACATCCTTAATGTGTATAACACACTTAAACAACATTAACCATAATTTCAACACTCACTAACATGTATATTCAAAGCTGTTTATCCGAGTCAGAGTCACTAAATTATTTTTATCCGGAGCTACAGAGCTCCAAATTAAGATCCGTTAATTTTCCCTGAAACTAGACTCACATATCTTCATACCATAAAATTTTCATAATTTTTGGTTCAGCCATATAGTACAGTTTATTCTTTAAAATTTCCCCTGTTTCGCTGTCTGACAGTTCCGACCACTCTTCACTAAAAATTAATTATCTCATTGTACAGAATTCGGATGATGTTTTAGCTTGTTTCTTCTAAAAATAGACTCATTAAGGATTCTAACCATATAAACTATAACTCATAATAATTTCTGTACAATTTTTAATGATTTTCCAAAGTCAGAACAGGGGAACCCGAATTCATTCTGACCTTGTCTCACAAAATCTATTATATCTCATGATTTACAATTCCATTGCTCGCGTCATTTCTTTTATAAGAAACTAGACTCAATAAGCTTTAGTTTCATATTTTATTCATCCTCTAATTCAATCTCTACAATTTTTGGTGATTTTTCAAAGTTACACTACTGCTGCTGTCCAAAACTGCTTTAGTGCAAAATGTTGATTTCCATTTTGCCCCAAATTTCACAGTTTATACAATTCGGTCCTTTCTCAATTAACCCCTCAATTAATCTAATTTTCTCAATTAGTACTTTTCTAGACATTATAAGTTTTTACACAAATATTGAAATTCAGAATTTCCACATATAACTCTATCTTCAAACTCTTTTACTATTAGGTCCCAAACATTCACTTTCTATTCAATTCTTTCAATAAAATCAGCATATGAACAATTTAAAGCTCTAATTTCATGCTAAATCATCATATACTTCCAGCACATATTCATATCAACTTTCAACTTCTTTCATAAAATCAAAAACTAATGGATTTAACAAGTGGGCCTAGTTGTAAAAGTCATAAAAATACAAAAATTTTAAGAAATAGTCAAGAATTGAACTTACTTGTAATAAAAATATGAAGAACCAGCTTGAAGAAGCCCTTCCATGGTGTTTTAGCTGATGAGAATTCAGAAAAATGAAGAGAAATCTAGATAATTCCACTTGGGTCCTAACTTTATTAAGCAAATTTTGCAATTTTCCAATTTTTCCCTTAATTCTCCTTACTTTCTTGCTGATTTCATGCCTCTGCCGTCCAGCCCAAATAGACCTTGGGTCTATTTGCCTTTTAAGCCCTCTTCCTTTTATCATTTAAGCTATTTAATCATTTCCCAAAATTTTGCATTTGTTACAATTTAGTCCTTTTTGTTCAATTAATTATCGGAACTTTAAAATTTCTTAACGAAACTTTAATACTAACTTTTTAACACTCCATAAATATTTATAAAAATATTTATGGCTCAGTTTAAAATCCCCGAGGTCTTGATACCTCATTTCGATTCTAATTATTTTAATATTTATTTCTAGTGCACTATTCACTATTTCAAAAATTTTCCTAACTTCATATTTAACTTATACTTACTAAATTAATAATATTTTCTACCCATTTGTCGAATTTAGTGATCTCGAATCACCGTTCCAACACCTCTGAAAATTCAAGCCATTACATTTTTTTTTGTCGGATTTGTGGTCCCGAAACCACTGTTCCGACTAAGCCTAAAATCGGGCTATTACAACTCTCCCCCCTTTAGGGATTTTCGTCCCCGAAAATCTTACCAGATGGTAGGTTAATGATTTACTTCCACAGTATATTTCAAATTCACACATGATTTTGGATTTTCATATCTTTTACAGATAATCACATAGATTCATAAGAAAATCAGGATAGCGATATTTCAGCATCTGAAGCTACACGAAGTATCGAAAAATTACAATCCATATAGAATGATATCCATTTTGATAACCTGAGTAGTTTTCAGAACTATCAAATATTTCTCTCTTTTTATATTGTCCTCATTTTCTAATTCATTCACTTTTCCGACCACATTATTATTCTCCCATACACGAACTTCTGTAACACTACACTCGTAAGCTTATTCAACCAAAATCTCACAAATTTCATTGTAACATTTTACTAATATGAGGGTGAGTGTAGTAAAGCCTCAAATTTATCTTACACATAAATGCGCATAACACATACCATCACAAATAGCCAATTCATTACTAAGTTCACATTCTCAAAGCATTTAATAAACATTTGCTTTTAATCACTTTTGTTCTCAACACAAAATTCTAACTCAAATCACTAATTCACAATCAAAATTTTTATATAGCATCATAATCCAAATATCATAACTCATATGCTTGTATAATTATAACATTCATCAATAAAAAAAATGTTTTATTCTTTGATCCATACCTTTATGAGTTTCAACTCATAATCAATACATTTTCACTCAAACATTTTAGTATTTATTTCTATACTATTAGAATTAACTCAGTTGAAAAACATATCTGTCTCATCAAGATAATTTTCGTCATAGAACAATACTGATAAGGGGGTGATGGTGAAGTCATAAATCTTTCAACTTGCTCTCATAGATACATATATATATGATTTTGTATTCATCATCAATGTAATACCATCATAACCACGTAATTCATTCCAAGCAAATTAACACATCTATTTATTACAAATGTTTTCTGTCACTCACAATTTCACACAACGAATTTACTTACTCAAGCTCAACGTTAATATCTAATTAAATTCCAATACTTGGCTTCTATTTTACTTACCGACATTTGCCAAATTAGAAAACGTCTTACGGAATTGAGCACTTCGTTTTCTCGATGCCATAGTCCAACTATGGTCTTACACGTAATCACAAATCACATACCGATGCCATAGCCCAACTACGGTCTTACACGAAATCACATATCACTTACCGATGCCATAGCCCAGCTATGGTCTTACACGGAATCACATATCACACATATCACTTACCGATGCCATAGCCCAGCTATGGTCTTACACGGAATCACATAATCACATGTTCACATGTTGCCATGGTCAAACCATGGTCTTTTCCGTCAATTCATCACATATCACTGAACGAAAGTACTCATTCCTGCGTTCTACTCAATTTGACTTCCAATTCAATTTTTCATACTATTATAATATTCATGGTTTAGACATAAAACAAAATATCTTATTATCTTTAATTTAACAATTAAACATAAGATTCTATCATATGAACATACTAATTACACTTATTCAAGCAGATGTACATACACACGTTCCATCTATTTAAGTAAATTTGCTTATCATATTCACTTAATCAAATATGTTGAGCACATAGCATTATATAATCACCAACATACTTGGATGAGCTTGTCACAACATAAACTTTTTTTTTAACTTATAGTCATCTCTTTTCATACATGAACACATCCATATCACAAATTTTTATACTTACCTTTCCAAATTCCAACATAACGTGAGCATATTTCATTTATCTCAATATCATTTTTAGCATTATCGAAAATAGCTCGATTGAAAATCATCTCTGTCTTAACAAAGCAATTTCGTTAGAGCCCGGAGATATCACATCATCAAGAGTAATAACGTGGCATGTATAGCTAGGCTCACATATGCTACGTTTGGTCCGAGAACCGACTAAACCGTAGCTCTGATACCACTAAATGTAACACCCCTTACCTGTATCCAACACCGGAATAGGGTACGAGGCATTACCAAAACACATACACTTGTAAACGTATTTAACCGAGTTATAAAATTTCATCAAAATTAAAACTTTCAAAATAATTAACATGTTTCTATAACTTTTCACAATATATCCTCAAAATATTATAATCATAATAATTAGGGCCTGCGAGACCCGATACATACTCATGCAATTTAATGCTTCATTTCCATTTCATTCAATTCGCAATTTCTCATGCTCATAATTTAAATCATATCACTAGCAATTTCCATTTAATTCACGTACAATTCAATGATATCAAATTCAAAACTAATACGTATTTACCATTTAACTCAATGTTTATTGATTATACCATTCAATAACACATTTATGAAATTCTCAATTTAGCAATGAAAATATCACTTTAGTTTGAATAACAACATCGTCCTGATATAAATACACTACCACTTATCCATTTACTTTAATTCTTTTGGGCCCATTTGTCACTTACCATCCTTAATCAAATTAGGGAACGGTCACGGAAAATTGAGTACTTCACTTTCACTTTGCCATAGTATAACTATGGTCTTACGTATGATCACTTATCACTTGTCCCTGATCAGATAAGTGTAGCCACCTATCACTTTGTTTCTTGATCAGATAAGTGTAGCCACTTATCACTTTGTTTCTTGATCAGATAAGTGTAGCCACTTATCACTTTGTCTCTTGATCAGATAAGTGTAGCTAAAGCTATCACTTATCACTTTGTCTCTTGATCAGATAAGTATAGCCGAAGCTATCACTTATCACTTTTCACTTGTCACTTGATCAGATAAGTGCAGCCGAAGCTATCACTTATCACTTTGTCACTTGATCAGATAAGTATAGGCGAAGCTATTACTTATCACTTTCCACTTGTCACTTGATCAGATAAGTGTAGCTAAAGCTACCACTTATCACTTTGTCACTTGATCAGAAGTACTCAAATCCGGCGTTCCGCTCAATTTGATCATTTATTCATATATCAAGCTTACCAACATGTGTTAATTCATAAACCATTCATGGTATTATTTCATGCCAAATCATATACTGAATATACCATACACACATACTATGAAACTTTATTTTCACACATGAGCTTAAACCATGACCAATAATGCACAAAAATAAGCATCATTCATATTTCATCGTTTATGAGTTATAATCAAACATATGACCATTTATACACGAATCATTCATATATTTCCCAATTTTCCTCCTCCTCCTCTCCATTCCACATCCTTAATGTGTATAACACACTTAAACAACATTAACCATAATTTCAACACTCACTAACATGTATATTCAAAGCTGTTTATCCGAGTCAGAGTCACTAAATTATTTTTATCCGGAGCTACAGAGCTCCAAATTAAGATCCGTTAATTTTCCCTGAAACTAGACTCACATATCTTCATACCATAAAATTTTCATAATTTTTGGTTCAGCCATATAGTACAGTTTATTCTTTAAAATTTCCCCTGTTTCGCTGTCTGACAGTTCCGACCACTCTTCACTAAAAATTAATTATCTCATTGTACAGAATTCGGATGATGTTTTAGCTTGTTTCTTCTAAAAATAGACTCATTAAGGATTCTAACCATATAAACTATAACTCATAATAATTTCTGTACAATTTTTAATGATTTTCCAAAGTCAGAACAGGGGAACCCGAATTCATTCTGACCTTGTCTCACAAAATCTATTATATCTCATGATTTACAATTCCATTGCTCGCGTCATTTCTTTTATAAGAAACTAGACTCAATAAGCTTTAGTTTCATATTTTATTCATCCTCTAATTCAATCTCTACAATTTTTGGTGATTTTTCAAAGTTACACTACTGCTGCTGTCCAAAACTGCTTTAGTGCAAAATGTTGATTTCCATTTTGCCCCAAATTTCACAGTTTATACAATTCGGTCCTTTCTCAATTAACCCCTCAATTAATCTAATTTTCTCAATTAGTACTTTTCTAGACATTATAAGTTTTTACACAAATATTGAAATTCAGAATTTCCACATATAACTCTATCTTCAAACTCTTTTACTATTAGGTCCCAAACATTCACTTTCTATTCAATTCTTTCAATAAAATCAGCATATGAACAATTTAAAGCTCTAATTTCATGCTAAATCATCATATACTTCCAGCACATATTCATATCAACTTTCAACTTCTTTCATAAAATCAAAAACTAATGGATTTAACAAGTGGGCCTAGTTGTAAAAGTCATAAAAATACAAAAATTTTAAGAAATAGTCAAGAATTGAACTTACTTGTAATAAAAATATGAAGAACCAGCTTGAAGAAGCCCTTCCATGGTGTTTTAGCTGATGAGAATTCAGAAAAATGAAGAGAAATCTAGATAATTCCACTTGGGTCCTAACTTTATTAAGCAAATTTTGCAATTTTCCAATTTTTCCCTTAATTCTCCTTACTTTCTTGCTGATTTCATGCCTCTGCCGTCCAGCCCAAATAGACCTTGGGTCTATTTGCCTTTTAAGCCCTCTTCCTTTTATCATTTAAGCTATTTAATCATTTCCCAAAATTTTGCATTTGTTACAATTTAGTCCTTTTTGTTCAATTAATTATCGGAACTTTAAAATTTCTTAACGAAACTTTAATACTAACTTTTTAACACTCCATAAATATTTATAAAAATATTTATGGCTCAGTTTAAAATCCCGAGGTCTTGATACCTCATTTCGATTCTAATTATTTTAATATTTATTTCTAGTGCACTATTCACTATTTCAAAAATTTTCCTAACTTCATATTTAACTTATACTTACTAAATTAATAATATTTTCTACCCATTTGTCGAATTTAGTGATCTCGAATCACCGTTCCAACACCTCTGAAAATTCAAGCCATTACATTTTTTTTTGTCGGATTTGTGGTCCCGAAACCACTGTTCCGACTAAGCCTAAAATCGGGCTATTACAACTCTCCCCCCTTTAGGGATTTTCGTCCCCGAAAATCTTACCAGATGGTAGGTTAATGATTTACTTCCACAGTATATTTCAAATTCACACATGATTTTGGATTTTCATATCTTTTACAGATAATCACATAGATTCATAAGAAAATCAGGATAGCGATATTTCAGCATCTGAAGCTACACGAAGTATCGAAAAATTACAATCCATATAGAATGATATCCATTTTGATAACCTGAGTAGTTTTCAGAACTATCAAATATTTCTCTCTTTTTATATTGTCCTCATTTTCTAATTCATTCACTTTTCCGACCACATTATTATTCTCCCATACACGAACTTCTGTAACACTACACTCGTAAGCTTATTCAACCAAAATCTCACAAATTTCATTGTAACATTTTACTAATATGAGGGTGAGTGTAGTAAAGCCTCAAATTTATCTTACACATAAATGCGCATAACACATACCATCACAAATAGCCAATTCATTACTAAGTTCACATTCTCAAAGCATTTAATAAACATTTGCTTTTAATCACTTTTGTTCTCAACACAAAATTCTAACTCAAATCACTAATTCACAATCAAAATTTTTATATAGCATCATAATCCAAATATCATAACTCATATGCTTGTATAATTATAACATTCATCAATAAAAAAAATGTTTTATTCTTTGATCCATACCTTTATGAGTTTCAACTCATAATCAATACATTTTCACTCAAACATTTTAGTATTTATTTCTATACTATTAGAATTAACTCAGTTGAAAAACATATCTGTCTCATCAAGATAATTTTCGTCATAGAACAATACTGATAAGGGGGTGATGGTGAAGTCATAAATCTTTCAACTTGCTCTCATAGATACATATATATATGATTTTGTATTCATCATCAATGTAATACCATCATAACCACGTAATTCATTCCAAGCAAATTAACACATCTATTTATTACAAATGTTTTCTGTCACTCACAATTTCACACAACGAATTTACTTACTCAAGCTCAACGTTAATATCTAATTAAATTCCAATACTTGGCTTCTATTTTACTTACCGACATTTGCCAAATTAGAAAACGTCTTACGGAATTGAGCACTTCGTTTTCTCGATGCCATAGTCCAACTATGGTCTTACACGTAATCACAAATCACATACCGATGCCATAGCCCAACTACGGTCTTACACGAAATCACATATCACTTACCGATGCCATAGCCCAGCTATGGTCTTACACGGAATCACATATCACACATATCACTTACCGATGCCATAGCCCAGCTATGGTCTTACACGGAATCACATAATCACATGTTCACATGTTGCCATGGTCAAACCATGGTCTTTTCCGTCAATTCATCACATATCACTGAACGAAAGTACTCATTCCTGCGTTCTACTCAATTTGACTTCCAATTCAATTTTTCATACTATTATAATATTCATGGTTTAGACATAAAACAAAATATCTTATTATCTTTAATTTAACAATTAAACATAAGATTCTATCATATGAACATACTAATTACACTTATTCAAGCAGATGTACATACACACGTTCCATCTATTTAAGTAAATTTGCTTATCATATTCACTTAATCAAATATGTTGAGCACATAGCATTATATAATCACCAACATACTTGGATGAGCTTGTCACAACATAAACTTTTTTTTTAACTTATAGTCATCTCTTTTCATACATGAACACATCCATATCACAAATTTTTATACTTACCTTTCCAAATTCCAACATAACGTGAGCATATTTCATTTATCTCAATATCATTTTTAGCATTATCGAAAATAGCTCGATTGAAAATCATCTCTGTCTTAACAAAGCAATTTCGTTAGAGCCCGGAGATATCACATCATCAAGAGTAATAACGTGGCATGTATAGCTAGGCTCACATATGCTACGTTTGGTCCGAGAACCGACTAAACCGTAGCTCTGATACCACTAAATGTAACACCCCTTACCTGTATCCAACACCGGAATAGGGTACGAGGCATTACCAAAACACATACACTTGTAAACGTATTTAACCGAGTTATAAAATTTCATCAAAATTAAAACTTTCAAAATAATTAACATGTTTCTATAACTTTTCACAATATATCCTCAAAATATTATAATCATAATAATTAGGGCCTGCGAGACCCGATACATACTCATGCAATTTAATGCTTCATTTCCATTTCATTCAATTCGCAATTTCTCATGCTCATAATTTAAATCATATCACTAGCAATTTCCATTTAATTCACGTACAATTCAATGACATCAAATTCAAAACTAATACGTATTTACCATTTAACTCAATGTTTATTGATTATACCATTCAATAACACATTTATGAAATTCTCAATTTAGCAATGAAAATATCACTTTAGTTTGAATAACAACATCGTCCTGATATAAATACACTACCACTTATCCATTTACTTTAATTCTTTTGGGCCCATTTGTCACTTACCATCCTTAATCAAATTAGGGAACGGTCACGGAAAATTGAGTACTTCACTTTCACTTTGCCATAGTATAACTATGGTCTTACGTATGATCACTTATCACTTGTCCCTGATCAGATAAGTGTAGCCACCTATCACTTTGTTTCTTGATCAGATAAGTGTAGCCACTTATCACTTTGTTTCTTGATCAGATAAGTGTAGCCACTTATCACTTTGTCTCTTGATCAGATAAGTGTAGCTAAAGCTATCACTTATCACTTTGTCTCTTGATCAGATAAGTATAGCCGAAGCTATCACTTATCACTTTTCACTTGTCACTTGATCAGATAAGTGCAGCCGAAGCTATCACTTATCACTTTGTCACTTGATCAGATAAGTATAGGCGAAGCTATTACTTATCACTTTCCACTTGTCACTTGATCAGATAAGTGTAGCTAAAGCTACCACTTATCACTTTGTCACTTGATCAGAAGTACTCAAATCCGGCGTTCCGCTCAATTTGATCATTTATTCATATATCAAGCTTACCAACATGTGTTAATTCATAAACCATTCATGGTATTATTTCATGCCAAATCATATACTGAATATACCATACACACATACTATGAAACTTTATTTTCACACATGAGCTTAAACCATGACCAATAATGCACAAAAATAAGCATCATTCATATTTCATCGTTTATGAGTTATAATCAAACATATGACCATTTATACACGAATCATTCATATATTTCCCAATTTTCCTCCTCCTCCTCTCCATTCCACATCCTTAATGTGTATAACACACTTAAACAACATTAACCATAATTTCAACACTCACTAACATGTATATTCAAAGCTGTTTATCCGAGTCAGAGTCACTAAATTATTTTTATCCGGAGCTACAGAGCTCCAAATTAAGATCCGTTAATTTTCCCTGAAACTAGACTCACATATCTTCATACCATAAAATTTTCATAATTTTTGGTTCAGCCATATAGTACAGTTTATTCTTTAAAATTTCCCCTGTTTCGCTGTCTGACAGTTCCGACCACTCTTCACTAAAAATTAATTATCTCATTGTACAGAATTCGGATGATGTTTTAGCTTGTTTTTTCTAAAAATAGACTCATTAAGGATTCTAACCATATAAACTATAACTCATAATAATTTCTGTACAATTTTTAATGATTTTCCAAAGTCAGAACAGGGGAACCCGAATTCATTCTGACCTTGTCTCACAAAATCTATTATATCTCATGATTTACAATTCCATTGCTCGCGTCATTTCTTTTATAAGAAACTAGACTCAATAAGCTTTAGTTTCATATTTTATTCATCCTCTAATTCAATCTCTACAATTTTTGGTGATTTTTCAAAGTTACACTACTGCTGCTGTCCAAAACTGCTTTAGTGCAAAATGTTGATTTCCATTTTGCCCCAAATTTCACAGTTTATACAATTCGGTCCTTTCTCAATTAACCCCTCAATTAATCTAATTTTCTCAATTAGTACTTTTCTAGACATTATAAGTTTTTACACAAATATTGAAATTCAGAATTTCCACATATAACTCTATCTTCAAACTCTTTTACTATTAGGTCCCAACATTCACTTTCTATTCAATTCTTTCAATAAAATCAACATATGAACAATTTAAAGCTCTAATTTCATGCTAAATCATCATATACTTCCAGCACATATTCATATCAACTTTCAACTTCTTTCATAAAATCAAAAACTAATGGATTTAACAAGTGGGCCTAGTTGTAAAAGTCATAAAAATACAAAAATTTTAAGAAATAGTCAAGAATTGAACTTACTTGTAATAAAAATATGAAGAACCAGCTTGAAGAAGCCCTTCCATGGTGTTTTAGCTGATGAGAATTCAGAAAAAATGAAGAGAAATCTAGATAATTCCACTTGGGTCCTAACTTTATTAAGCAAATTTTGCAATTTTCCAATTTTTCCCTTAATTCTCCTTACTTTCTTGCTGATTTCATGCCTCTGCCGTCCAGCCCAAATAGACCTTGGGTCTATTTGCCTTTTAAGCCCTCTTCCTTTTATCATTTAAGCTATTTAATCATTTCCCAAAATTTTGCATTTGTTACAATTTAGTCCTTTTTGTTCAATTAATTATCGGAACTTTAAAATTTCTTAACGAAACTTTAATACTAACTTTTTAACACTCCATAAATATTTATAAAAATATTTATGGCTCAGTTTAAAATCCCCGAGGTCTTGATACCTCATTTCGATTCTAATTATTTTAATATTTATTTCTAGTGCACTATTCACTATTTCAAAAATTTTCCTAACTTCATATTTAACTTATACTTACTAAATTAATAATATTTTCTACCCATTTGTCGAATTTAGTGATCTCGAATCACCGTTCCAACACCTCTGAAAATTCAAGCCATTACATTTTTTTTTTGTCGGATTTGTGGTCCCGAAACCACTGTTCCGACTAAGCCTAAAATCGGGCTATTACACTTCATCTTTGAATGTCTCATCCATATTCAGCAAATCAGTGACTAACTGATTAAATTTGGTGATGTGATCATTCATTGTGGTACTTGGGACGTATGTGAAGCGAAACAGTCTTTTCTTCAAGTGGAGCTTATTTTGACTGTTTTTCTTCAAAAAATTTTCTTCAAGTGCCACCTACAACTTATTTGCAGAAGTCTCATTTGAAAAAGTATACCTCTGCTCTCGAGAAAGGCATGATCGAATTGTGCCACATGCCAACCGATTGATCGCCTTCCAATCTTTCTCCTGTACATCATCTGGTTTCTCTTCATCAATGGCAATGTCTAGACCCTGCTGAAAAAGGGCATCTAGAACCTCACTTTGCCACATACCAAAATGGCCCGTGCCATCAAAGATCTCCACGGCCAATCTTGCATTTGCAATTGTCGGTCTTGTCCACATGGACGATGTTGAAGCTCCTACACCGACCGTTTTCTCCATAATCTTTCAATATACCTAAGGAAATCTTTTCTGATGTGGAAGATCAGTTTAAACTGCAACCACAGAGCATAGTACGATTAACCTTCGGCTCTGATACCACTTGTTGTTCCAATAGGGTCGGAAGCGTGTAAATTATTGTACTAAAAAATCACACAAAGTTCAATTCACAGGGAAGAGAGGTGGATCACAAGGATCTCTTAAATACCAAGTCTTTCCTTAGTCAGAATATTCCTTCTAACGTAATTTAATAGCACAATTAAATACTACTATTATACCCTCAAATATTGAAAGAAAAATAGGACAAAAAGAACATAAGAGTTTTAACGAGGTTCGGTAAATTATACCTACGTCCTCGGGCACTAACACCAGATGATAACTTTACTATCTCCAAAATATTACAAACAAATAGAATTCCTTAAGAATTCTCAAATGGGAGAAGAGAGAAAACTAAGAGAGAAAGATTGGTTGGGATAGTGTAAATGAGAAATGGTTAGGCCTATTTATAGTTGAGGTTCAAGGAATAACTTGCAAATGGCCTAAAAAATTAGGGACCAAAATTGCAATTATCCCATTCAACTTTAAACAACTTGCCTACCTTTTTTTCTTTCGGTGCCACTTGCACCTCCCATTTTTTTGACTTTTTAACACCCCTTTTAATTTGTCTTTTCAACAGTTGTATCCTTCGAGTCTCATGGGGCTCAATTCTCTAAATCTTCGATGACTTTGATTTGTCAAGTCTTATCGGGATTTCAACTCTCTTGTGATTGTACTTATTGTTATCTTCATAATTGGCTTTTTGGGTCCATTAGTCAATAGAATTGAGGGACTCATGAGGTAGACAAGATCATACGCATTTACACAGCTTGCTGGCACCTCTATACATGGATGGGCTCCTCGTTGCATGGAGATGATCCCTTTCCCAAATCCACTATTAGAAAGGTTAATCAATACTCGTTTGGTGGCCTATAGAGATTTTTTTTTTCTCTTCTCGGTTGGGTTGGGATGTAGTAATGGTTTGATTTTGAACCTCCCCTCTTTTGAATGAAATAAGATATTATATTTGATTAAAAAAACCAAAAAAATAGACCAATTTATTAAGTATATAATATATATAGGGTTAGTATGTGGTACATTACCAGTGTACTATTAGAAAGTTTAGAGACTAGTATTGTAGGTATGGCGAAGGTTTGGGCATTTTGAATGGATTATTTTTAACTTGGTCTTTGGATTATAAAAAGATAATAGTGAAAACTGACAATAAGGGAATTGTAAGTGGAAGGATTGAAGTGGGCATATTTAGACAGATTGTCAAGTTTTACTTTCAAGAGTGGACTGTTAACTTCAAACATGTTTATCATGAAGCAAATACAGTAGCTAACTTCTTGGTGAAACCAACCCATTCGTATGGAGACATCCTTCGAACCTTTGCTGCAGGATGCGGAGTTCCTTTTATGTAAGATTTAGTGCAAGTTTGGATGGGCAATGTATATACTTACGGTTAGTATAAAAATAACGGTGATAATAAAATTAGATATTGTAACATAAAATAAAAAGTAAACTAAACGCACTGTATTATACCACTGCGTCCATCTAAACTCACATTTAGTTAATTTATATACCATAATGTAATATGATATTTTATTTATTTTATTACCAAAAAGAATTAAGTAATTAACTAAAATTAATTAATTAGTATAAAATTATAAATTGATTAGATTACTTGATTATGTAATTATTTATTTCCATAATCAAGAGTTTGAATTTGACTGTGTAAATATAATTATTAGCTTATTCTATCATTTTCCTTTGTGCAACTAGGCACGTGCACGAGTGTTTCTTTTACGTCTTTTCACACCAACAACTTGCGTGTTCCTCGAGCACGACACAGAAAAAAGTAAAAGAAGGCAATAAGAAAAGGTTAAATTGTGTTATTAGTCTTTATAATTGTATATGTTGTAAATTTGACCAAATTAAAGTATAAGGACTAATACTATAAGTTAGGCATAGTACAGGGACTATTATATAGTTTGACCATATGTAATCAATTTCATTTGTGCATCCAGGCACTTGCATAAGTGTCCTTTTACGTCTTTTCACTATCCAACTTGCGCGGTACTCGAGCCCAACACAGACAAAAGGTAATAGCAGACAATGGAAAAGACCAAAAAAGTCTTCGAGTTTTCACCTTTTGTTTTTCCTAACATAGAATGAATCTACCTAGATGGTGACGGTCCAATGAGAAACAGCCGTAACAAGATTCTTCGCATGCGCCCTTTTCTTCGGCCAATCAGAAACGTCAGATCTCAAACGTACGGTCAACATCCCATCAGATATCTATCTCTCAATGACGTGGCGACTATTTATTGGTTAATTAGAAAAAAATCGAGTTCAACCATCTCGAACTTTGTTGAAAGTAAATTTAAATTATTTGAATTTGAACCCGTAGGTTAAAAAATTAATATTGTTGACAGAATAATTATATAATTATACATCACTTGTTACGACGTATAATGTAGATTTATAAAATTAATTTTTAGTAATACAAATTAATAAAAAAATTTAATAAAAAAATTATTTTATTCTTTATATAATGTACATAAATTAATTTATTATTATTTTTAAATAAAAAGAATCGAATACAATTTAATTTCTAATATAAGTGCCTCTATAATATATTTACTCAACTCAAGCACATTTTATATAACTATTATATTTATTTATGAGTTAGATAATTTGCCCAGTAGATATTGAGTCGAGATTGAATAATAATTTATTTTATAAATATTAATATAAAATTATATAATTATTTTTAAACAATAATATTAGTTCATTTAGAGAATTAAACCGAGTCAAATTTGAGCTTAAGTTTAACTTTTAAAAAAATTGAATATCGATTAGGCTCGAACCATGGACACCTGACTGGAAATGACGGATTTAGACATGAAAGGCTAAAATGGATCTGGGACCGTTAAAACAATTTCCGACATCCGACGGTTCCAAATCTACAGGGATTAGAACATTCTAGAAATCAATTTTCTTTTTTAAAAAACTCTATATAAACCAACTCTTTGCTTCATATGCTTCAACTTGAAACCCTAGCCGTTCGTAGCTGATTCTCAGTTTTCGTTATTTTTCTTCTTTGTTCTTTACATTCTTTTCGTCTACACAACAGATAGTTAGTAATGGCCGGTAAAGGAGAAGGTCCAGCTATCGGTATCGATCTCGGTACAACTTATTCTTGCGTTGGTGTTTGGCAACATGACCGTGTTGAAATCATCGCTAACGATCAAGGTAACAGAACGACGCCGTCTTATGTTGGTTTTACTGATACCGAGCGTTTGATCGGAGATGCAGCAAAGAACCAGGTTGCAATGAACCCGATTAACACCGTCTTCGGTAAGCTTCGACTCTGTTTTGTAACTTTGCTTTATTTTGAAGTTTGAATCTCGTATTTGATTGGATCTGAATTTGCATACTTTCGATCTATGCTAAGATTAGTTGTTTTGCTTAAAAATACAGATCTGAAGTTTACGAGCTAAGATCGCTAAGATTTACGTAGGAAGAACAGATTTAACTTGTTTTTAGATTCTAGTTCGAAGCTTGAATGATACCGGTTTTTGAATCTTTACGTGAACTATTATCTATTTGATGAATTACAAAAAAAAATACAAAACTGAAGTTTACGAGCTAAGTTTGCTATGAGCCTATGACTAGCGTAGGAAGAACAGCTTTAGCTTGGTTTTAGATTATAGTTCGAAGCTGAATCGTACTGTTTTTTGAATCCTTATGTGAACTGTAGCTGTTTGATGAATTACAAAAAAATACAGATCTGAAGTTTACGAGCTAAGTTTTATAAGATTTACGTAGGGAGGACAACTTTAGCTTGTTTTTAGATCCTAGTTCGAAGCTGAATCGTACTGTTTCTTGAATATTTAGGTGAACTGTTAGCTATTTGTTGAATTAAACTTTGGCTTGTCTATTAGAGTTGCTATTGTGTAGTTTTTTGCTTTAGTCTTAGTTTTATTTGACCTTCGGCTCTTAAAAGTCTTAAAACAGAGCTGATAAGTGATAATGGTCAATGCTTTATTGCGTAGTTTTTTGCTTTATTCTTAGTTTTATTTGACCTTTGGCTCTTAAAAGTCTTATTACAGAGCTGATAAGTGTTAATGGTCAATGCTTACTGGTTCTAATATGTTAATTCATAATCTAGTTTTATGGTATCATTATTTTTGCATGACATAATCAACGTTACACCGTCACTAATTTCACTAGTTATATTATGTATGTTTTGACTCTTCATTATATTAAAGTATTCGCGTTAATATAAATATAAGAATATGAACATCAAATATCAGTAATCAATGTTTTCACTCACACTCAGTTTAAATAACATGATCAAAATGTTGTGTGTTTTTAATGCTTATTCATATTATCATATAGTTCATGGATTAAAATATTGTGCTTAGTCTCTTGTTTTTCTTGTTGTATTGTTCATTATTTTTATTTAATCTAAACTAATGTGCTTCATCATATACAGATGCTAAGAGGTTGATTGGTCGTAGATTCACTGATTCTTCAGTGCAAAGTGATATCAAATTGTGGCCATTCAAGGTCATAGCAGGACCTGGTGACAAACCAATGATTGTCGTCAATTACAAGGGCGAGGAGAAGCAATTTGCTGCTGAGGAAATCTCTTCTATGGTCCTTATTAAGATGCGTGAAATCGCTGAGGCTTACCTTGGTTTTACAGTTAAGAATGCCGTTGTTACCGTCCCTGCATACTTCAATGACTCTCAGCGTCAAGCAACAAAAGATGCTGGTGTCATTGCCGGACTCAACGTCATGCGAATCATCAATGAACCAACGGCTGCAGCCATTGCTTACGGTCTTGACAAGAAGGCAACCAGTGTTGGTGAAAAGAATGTCTTGATCTTTGATCTCGGTGGCGGTACTTTTGATGTCTCCCTTCTCACCATTGAAGAAGGTATCTTTGAAGTGAAGGCCACTGCCGGAGACACTCACCTCGGAGGCGAAGATTTCGACAACCGAATGGTGAACCATTTCGTGCAAGAGTTCAAGAGAAAGAACAAGAAAGACATTAGTGGTAACCCTAGAGCTCTTAGAAGGTTGAGAACTTCTTGCGAGAGGGCGAAAAGAACTCTTTCGTCCACCGCTCAAACCACCATTGAAATAGATTCGTTATACGAAGGTATTGACTTTTACTCAACCATAACCCGAGCCAGATTTGAGGAGCTCAACATGGATCTATTCAGAAAGTGTATGGAACCAGTTGAGAAATGCTTAAGGGATGCCAAGATGGACAAGAGCAGTGTCCATGATGTCGTCCTCGTTGGTGGTTCCACTAGAATTCCCAAAGTTCAACAACTATTGCAGGATTTCTTCAATGGTAAAGAGCTTTGCAAAAGCATCAACCCTGACGAAGCTGTCGCGTACGGTGCCGCAGTCCAAGCCGCAATTTTAAGCGGCGAAGGCAATGAAAAGGTACAAGACCTCCTGCTTTTAGATGTCACCCCGTTATCCCTCGGATTAGAAACCGCCGGCGGTGTGATGACTGTTTTGATCCCAAGAAACACTACCATCCCCACCAAGAAAGAACAGGTCTTTTCAACATACTCCGATAACCAACCCGGTGTATTAATCCAAGTTTACGAAGGTGAACGAACAAGAACAAGAGATAACAACTTATTAGGCAAATTCGAACTCTCCGGCATCCCACCAGCTCCACGAGGTGTACCGCAAATCACCGTGTGCTTCGATATTGACGCCAACGGCATCTTAAACGTTTCAGCCGAAGACAAAACAACCGGTCAAAAGAACAAAATCACCATCACGAACGATAAAGGAAGACTTTCGAAAGAAGAGATCGAAAAGATGGTTCAAGAAGCTGAGAAATACAAATCTGAAGACGAAGAACACAAGAAGAAAGTGGAAGCAAAGAACGCATTGGAGAATTACGCTTACAACATGAGAAACACAGTGAAAGATGAAAAGATTGGTTCAAAGCTCTCACCAGATGATAAGAAAAGGATTGAAGATGCTATTGAAGAAGCTATTCAATGGTTGGATAGTAACCAGTTGGCTGAAGCTGATGAATTTGAAGATAAAATGAAGGAATTGGAGAGTGTTTGTAACCCTATCATTGCTAAAATGTACCAAGGTGCTGGTGGTGATATGGGTGGTAGTATGGATGAGGATGCTCCTCCGTCTGGTGGAAGCGGTGCTGGCCCCAAGATTGAGGAAGTAGACTAAGTAATTGGTGTGGGCTCTATTTTAAATTAGATTCGCTTAAAATACAGTTTATTGCTTGAACTTGGGTAATTTATTTTGATATTGGTTTTTAGACTTGTTTTTCAATGAGATGACTTTTAATCCTTTATACATATGAGACTAATTATTTTTCATTTCTAATAGCATTTATTATTTAGATGCAACTATATTTTATTTCATAAAACCATCTAATATTTTAAATACTTTTTATTAAAATAATTAAAAAATGGATTTTAAAATTGTTACTCTCTAGATTGATTTTAGAGAGCAAAGCTCTTGAAGTAAAATTTCTCATCATCATCTGTCAATTTTAATAGGGAATTTTATTCATATTGTAAAATTCATAAATTTATTTGTCAAAATCTATAAATGCTTAAATTAATGTGATATGTATTTCACTTGAGTTGGTTTCTCACCATTTCTAAGTAATCAATAAATATTTCAATTGAGTTTTGATAATTTTTATAATTATAATATCTAATATGTTGCTCTCATTGTCCCTTTTATTGTTCACAAATCCCATGTAACCTAACATCATTTTCCAGGTGTTTCATCATTGTCACATAAAAATCATTATCATATAATACCCTAACATCTCCATTAAATTCCAAACCAGATTCACAATAACAGTGAATGGGATAAGTAATTAGGTTCTCTATCTACCTCATGCACTTGGTCACGTACATAAGCTACCTTGGGGTTTGTTTCCAAATTACCCCCGTATGCATGTATATAAGTTTCTTCCATCAAAGGTGGTGGTGTAGTTTACCTGGATTATAACATGGATATTCAGTGGGCTGAGGCGGAGACATTGAGAGAAGGTATTGTTTGGGCGCATAACAATAATATTGAATGGATATTTAATTTCTGAATTTCGATTGAAGAACCATCAAGTCTGTGATTGAGTAGATCGTTCGTTTGAATGATAGGGTGGCCAATGGCCTTTGTAAACTTTCTATTGATAAATATTGTACCTTTTCTTTTAATATAGAGTATCCGAGCGATATTCATAGACTTGTATTTGTTGATGCTTGTTAATATTGAGATAGTGGTCTTCGGATCCATTTCGATAAATAAAAAAAAGTTTCTTACGTCAACACTATGCAAAATGAGAAACTAAAAAAACCCAAATTTCAGTAACACATTGCAACCAAATACTAAATAGTATTTTTTCGAAATAGCATATATGCCACCAATATCATATATATAGTAGAATTACATATAAATAACAATTAGTAAGAACATTGTATAAATAGAATATATAATATAATAACATTATATATAAATAGCAATAGCATTATAATATCAATGTACAATACCATTTTGCCATCTTCTCTCGGACAATCAACATGGAATAATATATATACACACATAAACAAATATTAAATTTTGAGAGACAGAGAACAGTTCTCTGACTTATCTTGCCCTTGTGGATCCAATCTCTAAAAAAGTAGATTTTTTGAAAGTGTAATGCACTGAAAAACAAAAGAGTCAATTTATTAGAATTAAAAATAAAATTAAAAAATAAATTCCTAATTTAAACGGCTAAATTAGCTAATATGTCAGAAAGAAATTAATTATTAAATAGATTATTTTTTTTAATTTAAGAAAAATATGTCATTTTTTGAGAAAGAATGTGAATGCACGTCCAACTGGAAGCACTTTCTGCACAGTTAGTGTGAAAGTGTGCCCAATTTAATAGAGAATGGATTGTATGAAATTGTGATTCCACGTCATCCCTACTTTCTAATAGGAGAATAATAAATCAACTTTTTCCTCTTGATTTTTAGCATTTTTAGTAAGATTTGAAATTTTTCAAGAGGAAAAGACTAAAAATCATGAGAAAAAATTTGATTTGTCATTCTTTTATTGGGGAGAGGTAGGGATAATATGAAATCATAGTTTTATACAATCCTTTCTCCAATTGGATGTGCTTTGTTTGTAATTATCAAAAAACACACATAGCTGTGTGCACTTTCTCTTACATGTCAGCAGAAAAGCTAGGTGCGCAGGGGTAAAGCCAGAACAAATTTTTAGGAGGCTGAATGAAATTTTAACTTTTTATAGTTTATATCTTTATAATTTTTAAATGATTAAATCAAAATTTTATAAATTTAAGGGGACTAAAGTGTAATTTTATCTTTATTAATTTAAATTTTTAAAAAATTTTGAAGGATTTAAATAATAATTTTTTATTTTAAGGGAGACCGGGGCTCCTACCAGCCCCCTAGCTACGCCTCTGTGGGTGCACTTTCACACTCTCAAAAAACGACATATTTCCCTAAATTTCAACAAAATTGATCTATTTTGTTAATTAATATTTTTTCGACATATTTAACTAATTTAACCAATTTAAACACCAATTTAAAAAACAAAATTTAAAATACCCAAATCCCAATACCCCAATCAAAATACCCAGATTTAAAAACCCAATTCAATTTCATTCAAGAACCCAAATTCTAAATACCCAATCTCGAAAACCTAACTCTATCTTATTTCAAAAGCGTAAGCAATCACCCCAGTTTGTTTTCAAGAACCATCACACCCAACCTCAACAAAAACAAAAAAAAACCCATAAACGTTCGTTTTAATGACCCCTAAACAAAATCTACAATATCATCAAGAAGAACAAAAATGAAGCCCATAGATATCCATTGGAAGAAACATTTTAAATCATTAACTAAAAACTCAATAATCGAGTAGAAAAGATTATATAAAATTGGGATATCCCTTTTTAATAAGAATTTGTCACTTCAGTATTTTTATCCTGTAAAAAATAATTTAAATCCAATATAATATGTTGAAATTTAGGATGAAAATGCTGAAGTGGCATGTTTTTATTAGAAATAGATACAAATGACATAATATCTCAGTTTTATAAATCATCTCTCATAATGTATAACAACTTTAATTATTATTAGTCGTAAAGAATTCGAAACAAATATGAATATAAACCGAGATATTTCAATTATATATATATATATATATATATATGGATTTGCTTTACTTTTGCGAATAATAAATTTGAATTAATTCAAATTGCTGTATATTAGTTACAAATTTAATTAATTTTAATCTTCACAATATTTTAATAAAAGAATTTTTTTAAAAAATAAACACATGAAAAAGGAGATAAATATTAAACTTATACATGAACTTTGATTCAATGTGCAATGTCATACATAGACTTTGATTTTGCACGATTTTATATATGAAAATTTAATTTTATTTATTTTCGCAAATAATTAATAATATTATTGAATTAGCATCATTTTATGTTGATATAAAACATACACAAATAATTATATTAATTCAATATGAAAATAAATATATGTATTTATTCATTTAAATGTGTACAATTGAATCGAAATCAAAATTTTACGTATACATATGAACCACATTTCAAATTTTGTGTATTTAACTACAGCAAATTGAAATTAATGTATCAAATTACAAATTAAACTTGTTAGGATGATTATTATTATTGGCCTAAACCCATCTCAAGTTTGGGACTAGACCAAGCCCTAATGAGCTCGCAGGCTTGACCCAAGTACTAAGCTTGCGAGGTAAGTACGTAGGTTGATGACGTATCTAGGCTAGAGTAATGAACGTATTTACATGCATAAAGCCTACCTAATCTATCTTATCGATAAATAATATCGTATTGTATAAATATACAGATCACACAATCTGAACGACACCCAAAAAAAACTTAAATAAACTAAAATTTGTGTAAATTTAATATTTATCCCAATATATTCTCATGTGATTGATAGTAAATGCTCCCTATCAAAAATTCGTAAGCAATGATGATTCAAAGGGAGACAAGTTGTCCAACCCACTTTACAATTCAATCCATCTTTTTCCGAGGATGTTTTTGGACGCGCCATCTTCACTCTTCCTTATCACTTTGTGTCGGCACGCAATGATTTTACACTTAAAAAATGGTTAATATACTTGAGGGGTCTCTCTATTGTAGGAATATAATCAAATTAGTCCCTTTACTATTAAATATATCAATTTAATCTTTATACTATTGAAAAGAATCAAATAAGGCCAGACTGGAATAGAATTTATATTTACTATGACAAAGTTAATATTTTTAAAGTTTTTGTGTTCTATAAATGAAATCTTTTATTTGAAATTTAGTTGCATTTGAAAAATAATAATTTTAAAATTTTTTTTTATAAAATAAATGTTAACTCTATTACAATTTGGACTTATTTGATATTTTTCAATAGTATAGAGACTAAATTGATTCAGTCCCTATAATACAGAAACCTCATAGGTATTTAACCCCTAAAAAAATACAAATATTTTTATCTATAACTGTAACCGACATAGATAAGAACCTGTTTCAACCATAGACTTCGTATGCGTGTGTGTTTTTTCTTGCCAAACAAGGGAAAATTTTATTATTAGTCCTTATAGTTTTTAAATTTTTAAATTTCAATCCTATCTCAAATGGCAGTAGTTAAATCTACTAGGTTAAATTCTACTACTAGTTTTGACCTATGCATAAGTTATAGGTTTAATTTTTGTTCTGGTAAGGGCTTTGACCCCTCCCTAAAATGAAAAATTCCAATTTAGACTCACTAGAAATAATAAAATTTCAAGTTAGTCGTGATAAAATTACACTTCTGCTCCTCAAAATATGAAAAAGAATATGTTTAGTCCCTTAAAACTGATAAAATTATAAATTAATACATAATAGATTTACATTGTGATCTCACAAAAATTTATAATTCAGTTCTGCCCCCTAAATTTTAAAAATTTTAAGCCAAAACTAAAACTTCACAATTAAAAAAGTATAAGGACTAAAAAATAATAAAATTAAAATATAACAACTAAATCCTAATAAAAAAATTAACTATTAGCTTTGACAAATGGTACATATAGATAAGACGATACCTACAACACGGCTATGAGCCAAAAAAAAAAAAAAGCGCGTTAAATGATAAAAAAGTGTACTACTTTATTAGATGCCATACGTTACCTTATAGCCACACTTCAGCATCAACCGGACCGTCTGTCCGGTTTAATCCCGTTCATTGAAATATTAAAATCCTTTATGTATGGCTTTCTTTATTCATACCATCAATCGAAAGTTTTAATTTCTTTTTCTCTTTTATAATTTTTTTTTATGAAACAACTTTAAATGTTAATGATCTATAAATCAAAACCCAAACTTTCTTTTTTTCAATATTCGACACAGACCGTCATTTGACTTGTATTAATTTATGTTCTTTTTCTTGTAATGGGTATTGGTTGTTGAACTGTCGATTGGAACTAAGTAGCCAGAATAAAAGCTTTTGAATAGTCCAGTGATCATTTTATATCATTTTATAATTTTTTTAAAGTTAAGTGATTAAAACGTAAATTTACTAATAATTTAACTACATTGAGTGTCTCTTAGTTTTGGAACTTGACAATCTTTTCTAATTTTAATTATTATGCCGACTTGGTGCTATGCTATTGTACCATTTAAAAAAAAAAGTTATGATGTGATATAATCTCAAAATATTATATAATCAAATAGATCAAAACATATAAAACTTACCAAATTCAAGAATTAACGTGAACCTAAAAAAAATTAAAAATCAAAATAAAAAAAAATTAAAAAATTTATAGATTAAATACTACATTATCCCTCGATACAACAAATTTAAATATAAATCAATCAACAAAAGAGAAAAAATTTCATCCCGTCAAGTTACACTGCCCACGTTAAAGTCTACCAAAAGTGTCAATTTAAGATAAGCTAAGCTAAAGAGACGCCATACTTGACCTAAGTTTTTTAAATCTACAAGAATTTGCCCTCAAATTCCTACTAGTCATTAGCCATACATAGAATGTGGACTAATTCCCCACCCACCCACCATAGATAGCTTAGCTTATTTATTATTAGTATCTCTTTTCACCCAAATTATCTATCATTTATACCTTTCTTTTTATATTATATAAAAGGTATAATGACTTATTTAGACCTCTAATGTTACAAAAAATATTATTTTAATCATTCATTTTATTTTTTATTTTTTATTTATCAAATCATTCCAAAATAGAGGGAAAAGTTAATATTTTTTAATTTTACTGAAGTGGCATACACGTAGATGACACATCGGCATTAAATTATTTTTTTTAAATTTTAAAAATTCAAGAAAATATAAAAATTGAAAAATCATTAAAATTATTTTAAGTATATAAACAACTATAAAAAAATATCTTTTAAATTTTTTAAAAATTAATTAAATGCTAACATGTCATCTACACAATAATTCACGTGTATGCTATGTCAGCAAAGTTAACAAACGTTAACTTCTCCATCCATTTGGGGTGATTTGATAAAAAAAAATACAAGTTTAAAGGTTAAAAGAGAAAAAATTAAATAAAAGGTTGAAATAATTTTTTTTATAAAGTTGGAGGGCTAAAAAAATATTATACCTATATAAAATAAAAGGTTGTTAGGTGTCACCACTTTATATGTTTTATATGTTTTCATTAGTGTTAAACAGTAATTTTGCCCTTTTCCATCACATTAGGTGGCAGTTGGACTTGGTCTTGTGTCCTTGATTTAGGATTAAATTAATTATGACAATGAAACTTTGAAATAATTGATAAAGGATAAGTCATAGGTCTCAAATTTTAAATATTTGTGTTCGAGTTTTACTATATTTAAATTATACGTGAATTTTGTTTAGATTTAATTTAATTTTTTAAAAAAAAACAGCATAAAACAATTACAATCTTAAAATGCTATTAATATAGAAAAATAGTATTACGCGCAACTATCGGTAGAGTCCATACTGAATCTAAAAACTCTCAAAACAGTTGTACGTTATTCAATCCACTTTAAACTGTTTTAGCCATATGACTAGAAACATTATTTTAAGCTCTCGAAACGTTAATGATTTATATTTTTATAATGACTTGAATATCATTAATTTTTTCTCAATTTTGATCTTTATGATGATACGATACTCTAAAATTATAATACATAATGACTTGATTATTCTATGAAAATATAATTTTGGCACAATATCAAAGCACAAGATCATCACATGGAACCAAAATTTGGATAAAAATTGTGGACCAAAAAAACAATTTACGTGTTAATAAAAGGACTCACCAAGTAATTAAACAATTTCTACCTTTTCATTAAAATTCAATAAATATGTCTGAAACTACAAGACACAAGTTTAATATATCTTATATTAATGACTAAATATAATCAAATATGTCTGAAAAATCAAATTCTAATTACAGTCAAACAAGGACCACTACAAAGAAATATATCAATTAGTGGGGCAAAAATGGTAAAAACATAAAATGTAGGACCCATATTTTTGTTTTTATAGATTACATTGTATGGTACAAAAGTCAGTAAAAACAATGCAGCACCAACCATAGCAACTACCCTTTTATAATTCATGTCAACATGAGATCATTCCCCACATGTTTAGGCCGAAGACAAACCCGGATTTCGTGTTCTTCGGGCACCATTCGTAGTTTCGGAACCATAATCTCAAGCACGGATCCTGGCCCATCGTGATATGCTTCTATGTGGGCATCTTCAGGGATTCGAGTTGACAATGGGATTTCTCTAACGAATTCGCCGGGAGGGCAATGCTCGGGAGCGGGATCTGTAAGCTTGAATGTCCGGTTGTGTCGTTTGATAAACGGCATAGCCGATGTGCTCAAACAAGATAGTTTTATAATACCATGAGTGAGTGTGTTCCTCCATGAGACCTTTACCCTTTGAAGATCTACAAAAGGCAAGCTGATAATGATCAAGTAACCGGCTTCGTCCTCGTAGATGGCTTTTGCAGCGGTAACAGGACCGTAAGTGCTTTTCATTACCCCGCTGAAGTCGTTTAACCAGTGTGGTTCACTAGGATGAATTTCCATGTCCGGGATTCGGTCAGAAGGAGGAATGACAGGCAAAAAGCAATCATCGTCTTTCCTCCTCTTGTTGCTCACAAGTGATAAGTCTGTGCCATCACCGTACGTATGGCTCGCTGATTGAGTAGATAAATTGAGTCCAGACCCGTTGAGCAGTTTCCTCGAGTGAGAATGTGGTATGTTCTTTATTATCTGAGGTCTCTCGAGCTCAAAATCAGTGTTCGGGAGGTTTCTCCATGAACTAAAATCACTAGCCTCGAGTGGAATCGTGAAGTTTAAATCCCTTCCGGTAAGCTCAATCCATTTCTTCCGATCTTCTTCACTGAGAGCAATGAGATTCGGTGATGGAACAAGTTCGATCCCGTGCACACACTGAGGATTCGACAATCCTCTATAATGCTTCCGTTGCATCCTATGGGAGCGGATAAATCCCTTATCCACACTAAAAGGAAAAGGACGTTCCCCTTGGCGAGAATGCCCATTCATGTAGCTTCGAAGCTGCATTTTACCCAATGCATTCTCGGGTTTCTCCTTGAAAACCCACATATACATATTCTCCATGTCATGTTGAACCATGAAAACATCCAACTTAAGATCCGATTTATCGAAACCAGAAACACCATTGCTATCCCGAACGATCTTAGCCTTGGATTTCTCATTCAAAGCAGGTTTGAAGTAAAAGCTAAAGAACAACCAAGCACCCCATATGCTATCTACCCGCTTAGTGCATTTCCGTCCGGCTTTCGAGACTGGAAGGTAGCTCTCGGTTTCATAAGCTTGTGAACACAGCCCAACATCTAGAATATCGCACTGATCGGAGTTCCATGGCTGCTGTGGTGGAGGGCTACGCTCAGCAGATAGTGGCAAATTGATATCCGGTGGCAGGGACAGAATCGATTGCCGATTCTTGTCTAAATCAAACTCGTCGTGTGCGCTCGAGTCCATAGATAAAAGAGTTGAAGGATGATGATTCTCCATTGAGAAAGTTGTAAGGAGAGAAGCTCCCATTTCAGCTTATGCAATTGGAGATTGTAATAATTGCTGCTTGTGGATTGAATTTTTCCATTTACCCCAAAAAACCCCCCAAAAAATTCAATAAATTATCAATCACCACATGATTTTTCCCTCAATCAAAACCCTAGAATTTTATAAAAGAAAACATAAAACAACAATCCCCAGAAAAACCCACAGAAATCAACAACTTATTTTTTTTTAAATCAAATTCAATAAAACCCAACTTATTAACAATATAACAAACAAATTGTAAAACATAAATAATTTTACCCTAAATTCTAACACAATAAATTTCCCTAAAAAGCTGCTAAAGAAAGAACCCTAAAATCTACAGAAACTGAATCAAAAGCATAAATTCCATAAAAAAACAAAAAACCCAATTCTTATTTTTGCTTTACATAAAAAAAATTACATGTTAAGAATTAAAAAAAAAAAAAGAAGACCCAACTTTGACAAAGCAAAATTAAAAAAAGAGAGAGAAATTTCAAATTTTCTAGAAGAGAAATGAAGGGATCTTTAAAGGTTACCTTATGGGATAAGCATCGAGGAATCGAGATGAAGAAGGACCTTCATGAACGATTATAATGCTCAGCTCCACTAAATCATCATCATCCCCAACCTTACCCACCATTTTTTTCCCTTTCCTTTATCTCTTCAGCTATTTTTTTAACTTTTATTTTCTTTTTTATATTATTATACGTTTATATGCTTTCCCCCCCCCCCCTTTCGTTCCTTCCATTTACTTGCTTTGTTTTGTGGCCAATAAAGAGAAAACAGAGAAGAAAATAGAAAAGAAAAAACAGAGGAAAATGAAAATAATAAAAAAAAAAAGTGAAAGAGATAATGAGAAGAGAGATAATTGAAAGGTAAGCCACCGTCTCATTATACAGAGGTTTATATCGTTAGTAAAAGCCTACACTGGATATCACCCATATTAATTATCGCCGTTACTTAACGGTAACGGTGCACTTTTCCTTCGCGCCACTTTTCTCAATGCTCCACCGTTTCGTTTATCGGGTAAATTACATCTAAAGTCATTAAATTTATTCAATTTCGAAAAGTTACTATTCGAAAGTTTTTATTTAAGTTATTAGACTGTTAAAGTTGTTATTGTATAACCTTCTCTATTCGAATTGCCTACACCAATCAAAAGCTCTCTCTTACTCATCTCTTCTATAATTCTTTTTCCTTTTTTTTATAAAAGAGCTTTGAATGTCACAAATTTGGGAATTAAAATTCAAATAACTCTTTCTTTGGTCTTCAACATCAACCGTCAAATCAACTTAGATCTAAGTATGTTCTTCTTCTCGTTAATGGGTACTACTCCACTGTATCGTCTAATCGTTCTATATTTAAAAAAAAATTAACAGCTCAGTGACTTAATTGAAAACTTTTGAATAGTTTGATGACTAATTTGTAACTTTTTGAAATTTGAGTGACTAAAACATAAATTTATTAATAATTTAGTGATCTTAAGTGTAATTTACCCATGATTATTTTATAGCGATATTGTGTGTTCTTAGTTTTTAGTTGGTTAATATACTATTTGGAACTTGAGCTTAGTTTCAATGTTCAATTTGATATTTAAGTTTTGCTTTAATATTCACTTTAGTATTTAAGTTTTTTTTTTATTTGATACTTAAAAATTTTTTTAGTCAAAATTAAATATCTAAAATTTAGCTTTAATATTCAATTTAGTGCTTTATGTTTTTTCTTTTGTCCTAATTAAATACGTGCATTTTTTTATTCAAATAATGTGTCTAATGATATCATTTTGGTACTTAAATTTTTTTAGTTATATACTTAAATTTTATTTTAATCAAAATTAAATACTTAAAATTTAGCTTCAATGTTGAATTTAATGCTTCACTTTTTTCTTTTGACCTAATTAAATAGTGCGACAAAAAAATATTTTACAGGTTAAGTTGAGAAAAGTTAACAAGTTCAAAGATTTATACAAGGAGTAAATTATCTATTTTATAATAGAGGGATAAATTTGTTGTTCGATATTTTGTACTAAAAAGACGAATTTGTTCTTTGATCTATAATACAAGGATTAACCAAGTAATTCAACAACTTCTACCTCTTCATTAAAATTCAATAAATGTCTGAAACTACAAAACACAAGTTTAATATAATCAAATGTCCGAAAAATCAAAATCTAATTACAGTCAAAAAAGGACCACTAAACAAAACATATTAATTAGTGGGACAAAAATGGTAAAAAGTAAAAAACGGAAGACCCATATTTTTGTTTTCATAGATTACATTGTATGGTACAAAAGTCAGTAAAAACAATGCAGAACCAACCATAGCAACTACCCTTTTATAGTTCATGTCAACATGAGATCATTCCCTACATGTTTAGGACGAAGACAAACCCGGATTTCATGTTCTTCAGGTACCATCCGTAGTTTCGGAACCATAATCTCGAGAACAGAACCTGGCCCATCGTGATATGCTTCTATGTCGGCGTCTTCGGGGATTCGAGTTGACAATGGGATTTCTCTAACGAATTCGCCGGGAGGGCAATGCTCGGGAGCGGGATCTGTAAGCTTGAATGTCCGGTTGTGTCGTTTGATGAACGGCATACATGTTGTGCTCACACAAGATAGTTTTATAATACCATGAGTGAGTGTGTTCCTCCATGAGACCTTTACCCTTTGAAGATCAACAAAAGGCAAGCTGATAATGATCAAGTAACTGGCTTCATCCTCATAGATGGCTTTCGCAGCGGTAACGGGACCGTAAGCGTTTTTCATTACCCCGCTGAAGTCATTTAACCAGTGTGGTTCACTAGGATGAATTTCCATGTCTGGGATTCGGTCGGATGGAGGAATGACTGGCAAATAGCAATCATCGTCTTTCCTCCTTTTGTTGCTCACAAGTGATAAGTCAGTGCCATCACTGTACATATGGCTCGAAGATTGAGTAGATAAATTGAGTACGCTCTTCATTATTGGAGGTCTCTCGAGCTCAAAATCAGTGTTCGGGAGGTTTCTCCATGAACTAAAATCACTAGCTTCAGGTGGAATCGTGAAGTTTAAATCCCTTCCGGTAAGCTCAATCCATTTCTTCCAATCTTCCTCACTGAGAGCCATGAGATTCGGTGATGGAACAGGTTCGATCCCGTGCACGCATTGAGGATTTGACAATCCCCTATAATGCTTCCGTTGCATCCTATGGGAACGGATAAATCCCTTATCAACACTAAAGGGGAAAAGGCGTTCCCCTTGACGAGAATGCCCATTCATGTAACTTCGAAGCTGCATTTTACCCAACGCATTCTCAGGTTTCTCCTTGAAAACCCACATATACATATTCTCCATGTCGTGCTGAACCATGAAAACATCCAACTTAAGATCCGATTTATCGAAACCAGAAACACCATTGCTATCTCGAACGATCTTAGCCTTGGATTTCTCATTCAAAGCGGGTTTGAAGTAAAAGCTAAAGAACAACCAAGCACCCCATATACTATCTACCCGCTTAGCGCATTTCCGTCCGGCTTTCGAGACTGGAAGGTAGCTCTCGGTTTCATAAGCTTGTGAACACAGCCCGACATCAAGAATATCACACTGATCGGAGTTCCATGGCTGCTGCGGTGGAGGGCTACGCTCAGCAGATAACGGCAAATTGATATCCGGTGGCCGGGACAGAACCGATTGCCGATTTTTTTCTAAATCGAACTCGTCGTGAGCACTCGAATCCATAGATAAAAGAGTTGAAGGATGATGATTCTCCATTGAGAAAGTTGTAAGGAGAGAAGCTCCCATTTCAGCTTATGCAATTGGCGATTATAACTATTGCTGTTTGTGAATTGAATTTTTCCATTTACCCCCCAAAAACTCAATAAATTATCAATCACCACATGATTTCCCCTCAATCAAAACCCTATAATTTTATCAAAAAATCAAAAACATAAAACAACAATCCCCAGAAAAATCAAATTCAATAAACCCCAACTTATCAACAATATAACAGACAAATTGTAAAATATGTAATATTTCCCCCAAATTCTAACACAAAATCTATTGAATATTTTCCTAAAAAACTGCTAAAGGAAGAACCCTAAAGTCTCCAGAAACTGAATCAAAAGCATAAATTCCATAAAAAAAAAAAACAAATAACCCAATTCTTATTTTTACTTAACATAAACAAAAAGAAACAAATTACATCTTAAGAATTAAAAAAAAAAAAAGAAGAAGGAAAACCCAACTTTAAGAAAGCAAAAGAACAAAAAGAGAGAAATTTCAAGTTTTCTAAAAGAGAAATGAAGGGATCTTCAAAGATTACCTTATGAGATAAGCATCGAGGAATCGAGATGAAGAAGGACCTTCATGAACGGTTATAATGCTCAGCCCCACTAAATCATCATCATCCCCAACCTTACTCACCATTTTTTTCCACTTCTTTTCTCTCTTCAACTTTTTTTAAAAAAATTATTTTCTTGTTTATATAATTATACGTTTATATGGTTTTTTCCCTTTTTGTTCCTTCCATTTACTTCCTTTGTTTCGTGGCCATTAAAGAGAAAACAGAGAAGAAAATAGAAGAAAAAAACAGAGGAAACAGAGGGAAAAAAATGTGAGAGAGATTTATAAGAAGAGATAATTGACAGGTAAGCCACCGTCTCGTTGTAGAGAGGTTTATTTCGTTAGTAAAAGCCTACACTGGATATCACCAACATTGATTATCGCCGTTAATTAACGGTAACGGTTGACTTTTCCCTTGCGCCACTTTTTTCAGCACTCCGGCGTTTTGGTTATTGGGTAAATTACACCCAAGTTTATTAAACTCTTTGTAAGTTTACGTTTTGATTATTCAATTTAAAAAAGTTATAAAATGGTCACTAAATTATTTGAAAATTTTTATTTAAGTCACTGAGCTATTAAAATGATTGTTGTTTGGCCTTATTTGTTTGTACTGATTGCATCAATTGAAAGCTCTTCTTTCCCTTCTCTTCTACAGTTCAAAGTTTTTTTTTTGAAAATATATACTGAATTAAATAATAAATCTAGCCATAGAAATTAGGAATTCTAGAAACTACAAAAACAACACTATTTGAAACAACAAAATCATGGGAAAAACCATTCAGTTTCCAAGAAAAACACACAACAGATGAACCAATTTCTTGCTTTCTCTTTTTTTGAATCAATATTAGTTAAATTCGGTGCCTCAATCTAAAGTTGCGAATCAAAATCCAAATAACTTTTTCTCTAGTCACCATCATCGATTGTTAGATCGGCTTGGATCTAATATATATTCGTTTACATGTTGATGGGTACTAATCCACTACACTAATCATCGAATCGTCGCTTAAAAAGCTTACCAGCTAGACTTTAAAAAAAAGTTTAACAATCCAATAACTTAAATAAAAACTTGAATAGTTCAGTAACTTAAATAAAAACTTTTGAATAATGCAATGACCATTTTGTAATTTTTTAAAGTTGAATGATCAAAACGTAAACTTACTAATAATTTAATAACCTTGGGTGTAGTTTACCCAATTGTTTTATAACGATGTGATGTGTTCTTAGTTTTTAATTAGGTCGATATACTACTTAGAACGTGAATTTGGCTTCAATGTTTACTTTAGCACTATGTTTTTTCACTTAAATACTTAAGAGTTTTCTTTTATCAAAATTAAGCACCTAACTTTTATTTTGTACTAATTAAGTACCCACATTTTTTATTAGAGTACACGTGTCCTAATGATATCATTTTATAAATTTCATTAAATGAACTTCAACAAACAACAATAAAGATTATTTTTTCAAAAAAAATTATATTTTGTTTTTATTAAATTCAATATAAATTATGCAATTAATATTTGTAGGTTTTAATCATATCTGTTTTTCTTTTGTAGTCCCTCCCCAATCCATTAATAAAAGGATAATGCGCTTCAGCACACTCGAACTCATGTTCGCTTGTATTAACAATAATACCTATATCAATCGAGTTAAAACTAAATCGAATTTTTTTTTATTTTTAATGGTGAAATGTTAAAAAAAAAAAGAAGTAATTTGGGTTGCTTCCAAGTTCCAATAGTTTTTCTCAACTAATTTCTATCAAATTGTAGTAGCAAGTGGATGATAGTGATAAAAAATTGACACCTGTCTATTCTTCTTTAATGTTTTTTGGAGTTTAGAATTTTCCCTCATAGACAAACTCGTACAAATTGTTGAATGTTATAAGAAGACAAGGATGAAAAGCAACACTATTTCGATTGGAATTGATAACTATTTAAAGAAGGGGAAACTGCTAAAATAGTCACTTATGTTTGAACTGTTACGTTTTAGTCACTTACGTTATCGTTTTAGCCCTTAGTTTTTACATTCTTTGTTGAGTTAAATTTGGCCTTCAAATTTTTAAAAAGAGTTGAATTTGACTATTAACCTTTAAAAAATAATCGAATTATTATTATTTTAATAAAAATACGTTAAATTTTTAAACATATATAGCAACCTATATAACAATCCACATATGTTTCATGTGATTTTTTTCTTTTGTATTTTTTTATAATTCTAAATTATTTATTAATGTAGCAAGCAATAAACAGGGTCATGTCAGTATGAAAGTACGAGTGGACTACCACGCAAGTTGCTACACTAACATCATTAAAAAATTAATATTTTAGTGAGCATTTTTTTTAATTAACTCATTTTGAAAGATTAATGTTTAGATTTAATTAAAAATATTATCTAAATTAATAAAAATATATAAAAAAATGAAAGCTGAATTTATCATTATATCATATAATATCTATAAATATTTTATCTTTTAGTTAATGCCCAAAATCAAGCATAAGCAAAAATCATTACAAATTTATAAATGTGACACATTGTTTGTAAGATGTTTGATAATTTTATTTCCATAACATCAATCAATGAGTGGTTGAATATATATTTGTGCCTAAAAGCTACTACAGAAAGACTCAATATTTTGGCGTAAAACAAAAACCTTGGATACTTTTTTTGTGAATAATTTTATTATAGGTTTTGATCATATATATATATTTTGAGACAATGCTTAAAACTACCCATGATTTATCCCTAACCCATAAATAAGAGGATAATGCATTTCAACGCACTTAAACTCACGTCCTTCTACATTGACAATAATACTCATGTCAATCGAATTAAGACTCAACTGACTAAAATGTTGAATACTTTAACTACATATAATTAAGTAGAAGAAACCCAATAGTTCTTACTATTTTAAACTTAATAATTGAAACAACTTATATAGAGATCTATGAAGGTGATTGGTGGGATATGGGGATTCTATTAGCCATTCAAATGAGTTGATGGGTAGGTATCAAATCTTCAAGGCACCTCAATGTAAATTAGCAATTTTTTTGGACTTTTTGCACTTAGTAAACAATTTATTTGGGTGATTCCGAGTAGAGACAAGATTAGATTGAAGAGTATATGATTTCGGATAAAATCAAATTAATTCGGTTAATCGATCGATTAACCGAATTAATTTGGTCAGGGGTAGGTTAATAATTTTTTGAAAGTTCGGTTAACGGTTAATTTAATTCGAAATCGGTCGATTAATTGAATTAATCGAATTTAATAAATAATATTATAATATATAAGTATTCGGTCGGTTCGTTTTGGTTAATTTTTTGGAAATATAAATTAATCGGTCGGTTAAGTCGGTTAATTTTTTATATGTTTTATATTTGTTTTAACCAAAAATAAAATATATATATATATATATAAATTTTCGGTTAATTTGGTTAACCGACTGAATTAACTGAAAAAGTTCGGTTCGGTTAATTTTTTTTGAAAAAATTTCGATTCGGTTAACGGTTAAGGGTTTAAAAAGGTCGATTAGTTCAGTTTATGATAGTTCAGGTTAGTTAACATATTAGTTAACCGATTAAACACCCCTAGTTGATGGACAGAAGTACTCCTACGATGGGCGAATTTAAAGGGGGCAAGCATGCAGGGGCGTCTCCCAAATGGGAAGAATGTTTTTTAGTTCTCTAATAATTTATACAAGTAAACGTTATTATGTGATAAATTTCACTTTAGTCCCTCAAAAATAAAAAGATTTTTATATAATTTTTTTAAAAGTATTGAAATCGTAAGTGAATGCAAAATAAAATTATATTTTAACCTCACAAAAAAATTATAATTCAATTCCGGTCCTTCTAAAAGAATTATTAAATTTACCCGACTCCTGCCCTTTACTCTTTTTGTTTTATAGCTGCCATTTACTCCTTCATAAGTATTATTACTGATATCAATACAGGAAAACAGGGCTTTAGCGGCGTTTTATCAAAAAACGTCACAAAAATTGTAAAACATAGAGCAATAGTGGCGTTTTACCAAAAACGCCGCTAAAAACAGAGCAATAGCAGTGTTTTTTGTTAAAAGCGCCGCTAAAAACAGGAGCATTAGCGGCGCTTTTGGTATAACGCCGCTAAAAACCGGAGCATTAGCGGCGCTTTCGGTAAAACGCCGCTAAAAGTCATATAACCCCTAAAACCTAAACCCCAAAAAAATCATAAACACTAATATATAATCCTTAAAACACTAAACTCTTAAACCTTAAAAAAACTTAACCCCTAAAATACTAAACCCAAAAAACATCACATGGATGTTGATGTACATCATATGTTAAATATTTTCTTATATAATTATAAAAGAGATAGTATTAATTTTAAAATATTAAATTAATTATCATTATAGTTTAAGGTTTATGATTTAGGGCATATGGTTAAGGGTTTAAGGTTTACGAGTTACTATTTTAAGTTTTATGGATTATGGGTTTAGGGATTATGGGTTAGGGGTCTATGATTAAGAGTTTATATTTTAAGATTTAGGATTTAAGGTCTAGAGATTAAAGATTAAGAGTTTAGGGTTTAGTTAATTAATGTTTTTTATTTATATGATAAATATTTTCTTATATAATTGTAAAAAAGATAATATTAATTTAAAAATATTGAATCAATTAATCATTATAGTTTAGGATTTACGATTTAGGGTATATGATTGAGGGTTTAAGGTTTATGAGTTACTATTTTAAGGTTTATGTATTTTGGTTTAAGGGTTGGGGTTTAAAATTTAAGGGTTAGGGGTTATGGGTTATAGGTTCAGGGTTAATGATTTATATTTTAGGATTTTAGGGCACGTTTGGTTCGCTGTATTGGATTAGAGGTGTATTGGATTAGAGGTGTATTGGATTAGAGGTGTAATAGCAAATCAACTGTTTGGTTGAATGTAATGGAATAGAGGCGTAATAGTAATCTTGTGTTTGGTTGAATGGAATAGAGGTGTAATAGCATAATGGAAAAAACTAAAATGACTAGAATACCCTTAGCATAAATTTGTTTAGGTAACTGATTATTGTTATTGTTATTAAATTTTAATAAGATTATTAATATAAATAATAAATAATTTAATCATATTTTAACATAATTATTATTAAATATATTTTTTATAATATATAATTTGATAAAATATATGAATTTATTAAAATTATAATATATAATATTATAAAATATAATTTAAAATAATTATTATTAAATATAATTTAACAAAAATATATAATTTAATAAAATTCTTAGTATTAAATATTATTATATGAATTTACTAAAATCATAATATATAATACTATAAAATTATTATTATTAAATATAATTTAACAAAAATATATAATTTAATAAAATTAAATATTCTTATGATTGTATCAACAAACTTCATCAATTTCTTCTATCAAATATTAAAATATTTGAACTTGACTTTGAATAATGATTTTATGATTGTTACTTTACCATCAGCAACCCAAGTTAAATTTACTTAACAATATAATGAATTAGGGTTTTTCTTCATATTCCCAATTATGTATTCTGTTTCCAGTAATGAATTATGTATTCAATTTCATTTTTGTTTCTAGATTTGACTTGCAGCAATTTTGGTCTTCAATGTTGTTTTCTTCGTTTATTTTAACTTTTTTTTTGTTATATTTTCTGTAGAAAGATGGATTTTTTATGATTAAACTTTTAGACATGTTTATTTTCAATTTTTTCCACGAGCATTTAGATAAGAAAAATATTAAAACTATTCAAAAGTTACTTGTTTGCTTCAAAACGAATTATATAAGGACTAAATTGCTCATTTTTATATTAGATGACCCAATTTGCTCTTGAATTTCTAATAGTTTAACCAACAAAAGTCTTACATGACCTAACAAAAAACCTCTCCAACTAAATTGCACGCATAACTTGTTTAGCAAAGTTCATTATATTGTGATACAAGAAAACTGATCTGAGGCAGTACATGAACTGTCCTCTTTCTCTTCCAATGTTCGACACAACTCATCTACTTCTTCCCTGCATTAGTAAACTGATCACTTAATTTGCTTATATAAAATTCAACATGCAAATACTATACACATTCTCTTAGACATGCTAAAGAGTAAAGACTTCAAAACATGGGGCATATACCATATACACACTTCTAGACATGTTCATTAGAGGTTTAACACTACTTTCTTTGTTTTTGGTTTGATTGCAGTTCTTTATGGGACACATACTTTCTTTGTCAATGCGAAGATATCACCTACTTTAGCCTCAAATCTTTGAACAAACATTTTGCAAATTACATGGTAGGCAGTGCATTAACTTTTCATATTAAAAAAACCATGCAAATGATAAAATAAATCCACAAAGTTTCTAAACATGTTCCATTCCAACACAATCAAAACCGAAGCATGTGAACATAGCAGGATCTTGAAACAGAAGTAAGTCATGGCATAAAAAGACAGGAAAATGCACAAAGAACAAATAAGCACAGATGTGACTACCACACAAATGATGCAACTAACAACATCAGTAACAAAACATGGAAACCTTAAGTTTAGTTGTTAAAGTGACATACTTGTCTTGATTAAATAGGTCAATGATCTGTGTTCTTCCATTGTCATGGTTGAAAAAGATGAAGAGGCTCCAATGCATAAGCCATATTCTACTCTGAACTTGGTTCAAAGGTGATGAGAAGCTCTGCAGCAAAAAGACCAATAAATGAGTCAACGAATAATCGGAAAGCAAATTGTCAAAATAAAAACCGAATAATCAATGGGGATATAACCAAAACCTTGGAATCGATTATTTCTTTCAAACGATTAAGTTCTTCAAGAGCAATATCCCAGTTTTGCATCAGTATCTCGGCAGCAAGCTTCCCCCACAATGCACTCAAGCTCCTTTCGTTGTTAGTACATAAACCTACAAATCTGCCCCTAGAATTCAACTTTCAGAAGCTATCAACCTACAAATATATAAACAAGGCAGGCTCAAAGGAGATGAATGCTGAATTGGCAGCTGTATTAAAACAGCAAATCAATCAATTTTAGTCAGCTGAGATTTGTCCTTTTTTATCAGTATATGGCATGCAAACATAGCTGAAGTAGAGTCTTGTCATTGGCGCAGAATTTGCTGGAGCTGAAGCACTTGATTCCTTTGCTCTGTAGGCAAGAGATTAATCTGTTCCGGAGTGAGGCTCATCACCTGCTGAAGTAACGCCTTCTCCATCTCAGGAGTCAACTATAAAGAGCCAATGGAAACTGTTAATGGAACCACTCAAACTACTGACTAATTCTATTTGCTTGTATGAAACTCAAAGTTTGGATAATCACCGATGCTGGACGAGGGGGCTATTTCCTGGAACCATCTGACTGGAAACCAATGGTGAGGGTCCTTGCAACTGAGTTAGTGCTGAATTATCTGGTTGACTATGTGTCCACGAAGATCCTCTATCTGCCTGCATCGAACCCCCTACTTGGTTGCCAAACTCGGATCCTAAATGCAAGGCTCCTGCCTGAAAGAATAACCATAACACATACAAAAGATGTTGTCAATTGGCAGAGTCTATTAAGCCATAGACATTTCCCACAGGATACTATTACATTAGAGATGGAACTTTAGTTTCAACTAAAAATTGAAAATCAAGTGCAGGAGATTAAAACTCCAGTTAATATGTAACTTTCCTCATTAAGATCTCATTATTTGCTCTTTGATTACTCAAAAACTACTACATAAATAAAGTTGAATAGTAAAAAATAAACCATATTTGATTAAAAATGACTTATAGTAAAAAACAAACCATATTTGATTAAATATAAGTAACTTTAAATTTAACATTAATCCATATCTTTTAGCCCCATGCAAAACTAAAATCATGCTTCCTTATAATGTTATTATAAACCTTTATTCTTTCAGAAGTACCTTTTTTAATTGGTATCCAAAACACTTTTCTTATTTCTTTTTGCATTTGGTGGGATAATGTAACAAAAACAATAACTAAAAAAAGAAAGAAAGAAAATAATTTAACTACTTGCACACAAATGTAAAAGCAACTAAAGAGCAAACTTGAAAACAATGATCCCATCTTGCATGTTAAGGATAATTTAATTCAGTTATTAAAGCTTTACCTTTTATTAAATCAAGACCAGTTACAAACTCATAACCTTTCTTCACCTCATTCAATGGATTATAATTACTCTAGCCTGAGCCAGAACTCTAACTTACATAGCTAGCTGAACGAATTTAATTATTCAAAGACAGCAAACACTGCTCAATGGTAGCTACAAATATATTTCCCCTTATTGACATGCGTGCAGTGGAAGAGATACCACATGTAATCAGACATTTCTCCACCTTGAAGTACATAAATTCCACCTAACTGCTATTGCAATCACAATTGTGTGCACTTCTAACTTGCAATTGTGTTTTCATCTACATGTACAGGAATTATCAAGGAAAAGGGACTCAAAAACAGATTTTCACAATTTTAATGAAGCCCGAAGCCAATCAGTTCAACAATCTGTTAGCAGTGGTGTGAATAACAAGGCAGACATTTGTCAGACTTTTTCAGAGAGACAAAAAATAATCTAGTACACACACAAGGTAAACTATGGAATGTTTACAGCCTGCCACTTAGACCAGTAGCGTGATAAAAAACATGAGCTCATTTTTTTTAATAATCAACCCAATTAGAATGGTCCACTAAGTGATAAAACCAATACACATCAAACAACTAAAATTTGCACATACCTGATTTTGATACGTTAATTGAGCTAGCAGCTGATTTGCACGTGGTGGCTGCCCTTGTGGAAACGAAGGTCCAAGGCTAGGAGGTCTATTACCTGACTGAGTAATTCAAAAAATAAGAGAAATTATTGCAGAATATGTTATGAAGGAGACACCCAAGACTGACTTCCAAATTGTAACTTTTTACTTACATGGAACATCGGCTGTGAAAGATGCTGAGCACCAGGGTGTTGGAAACCAACACTAGGACCCATTTGTGGGGCATGCTGATGATGGAAATTCGGTGCTGATGAAAGTCGTGCCTGTGGTTGCATTGGTGGCTGCTGATGCATATGAGGAATTCCAGTTGTTTGAAATGACTTTTGCAACGGGCTGGAGGAGCAGATCGAAGAAGCATTCTAAAACAGAGGATTAATTTGCTTCCCTCGATTGAACTCCCTCAAATTGAAAGATCTTCAGAAACTCATTGGATTTTTCCATGAAGATTATACTGTTGACTTCCCAGCCTTAAAGATTCTTGAGATAGAAAACAGTCCAGACTTGAAGACAAAGATAACCCTACTGGTGGAGTTTTGTTCAACGAAAAGGTACTGTTTTTAACGCAGTGAATTGTACCTTATTTCCATTTCTCTTGTTATAATTAACTCTTCTAATCATTTCTTCCACAAACATGAATACTGACATCAACTATATTACTTCTGTTAAATTCACCATCTCTAAACAACATAAATTCAAGGATTAACTAAACATAACAATAAAAAGAATTCAAAACCCCAAAAAGAACAAATCTTGCAGAGACCCAAAATTAAAAAAAAAAGGAAACATGATTACATATGGCTTGTAAATTGAAGGTTTAGTTGACCTGTAATGAATATGGATTTCCTTTGAAATAAATTGAAGCCTTGAGTGGAGTCTGGAAAGAAGCAGAAATGGCGATAACTAGGCGCAGGCAAGGCAACCAAGAAGAGGAATAAATTAGGAGGAATGGAAAGCTTAAAAACCCAAAACACTAACCTGTAAATGACCAAATTCGGGCACAGTGCGATGAAGAAGAAGCTGTAATCAGAAAAGGGGAAACCGATTACATGCAGAATCAGCAGAGTGAAACAAATCTGGAGGTATTAACTTACCAACAAGGAAATCGGCAGAGGCTAGAAGGAACAGAAGAGAAACGAGGAAGCAGATGGGAGGGTATAACAGGGATGGTAAACCTATGCGGCGCCTAATCTGAGCAAATGGGGTGTATTAGAAATCGGTGGATTTCACCGATTAGGTTAGTATTGTATTACAGGCGTAATAGAAAAACCATGAACCAAACAACGGCATAGAGGCGTCTTAAGTGGGCCCCACCGATTAGGGGTGTATTGGCATAGCCAATACACCCAACCAAACATAGTGTTAGAGTTTAGGGATTAATGGTTTAAATTAATTAGTGTTTTTAATTTATATATTAAATAATTTCTTATATGATTGTAAAAGAGATAATTTTAATTTTAATATATTAAAATTATGATTATAGTTTAAATTATTTAAGAGATAATAGATAAACTTTATATATATATTAAATGATTTAGGATTTAAGGTTTACTTGATATTTGTTAAATGATAAAATTTTATACAACCAATTAATACTTTTATTTTAAAAAATATTTAATCTAAACTATTTGATATATTTAAATATTAGATTTAAAAAAACATTGATAAATAAATAACAACATTGATAACAAATAAAAATAAAATATAAAATAGAGATTAGTGACGTTTTCATGAAAAACGCTGCAAAATATATACAATAGCGGCTTTTTTTTATAAAAACGCCACAAAAAATGCAAAAAAAAAGTGGCGCTCTTTTATCCACAAATTCCCCCTGAAACGTCTAATTTCCCCCCTAAAATCGGTATCCTCAAAACCCTTTAGGTGTTTCTCTCTACCGCTTTTGCTGCTTTCCAATTTTCCCAGGTAGATCTGCATTTGAATTCATCAAACAGCCATGGAAGCTCTCCTCTCTCAATTCACTTTCCTCTCAGATCAAGCTTTACAAGGCAACAAGAATTTCGATCCATCCGCCATGGAAGACCTAATGAAGCTTTTCGAGATCGAATCTTACAAAGCATGGGCAGCTTTGGAGCTAGTGGAAGAAAAACAAGTGAAAGGAGCTGAAATAACCATGCCGATATTGAGTTTCGATCAGATGGGATTAAAAGACGAACTCCTCCGTGGAATCTACAATTACGGCTTTGAAAAGCCGTCGGCTATTCAGCAGAGAGCCGTTATGCCGATAATCAATGGCCGCGATGTGATTGCTCAAGCCCAATCTGGTACCGGAAAAACTTCCATGGTTGCTCTCACTGTTTGTCAAGTGGTCGACACCGCTAGCAGAGAGTATGTTTTTTATTTCAATTCTTTGACCTGTTTTAAAAATAGTTGTTTTTGACAGATTTAAATGTGTTCTGATATCGATTTCATGTGATTTTTTGCAAAAGCCCTAATTTTTAGATACCTCATAGCTAAAACCTTAAATTTGAGATGTTTCTTATTCGAAGAGTAAAAAATAATGCTATTGAAAGATGGTAAATTAGGGAAGGTGTTTGAGGCTTGAATTTTGTTTAGGATTAATCTATAATTTATTTAATTTATTTTGAAGTATGAATTGTGAATATGCTAAGTAGTGTTATTTTAGGGTTCAGGCGTTGATATTGTCACCTACAAGAGAATTGGCGTCTCAAACAGAGAAAGTGATACGGACAATTGGCGATTTCATGAATATACAAGCACACGCATGTATTGGAGGCAAAAGTGTGGGTGAAGATATAAGAAAACTAGAAAACGGAGTTCATGTAGTATCGGGAACTCCAGGTAGAGTCTGTGATATGATCAAGAGGAGAACCCTACGTACAAGAGCTATTAAACTATTGATTCTCAATGAATCTGATGAGATGTTAAGCAGAGGGTTCAAAGATCAAATTTATGATGTTTACAGACATCTTCCACCCGAGCTTCAGGTGCCTTTCTCACTTTCTTATCGTGCCTTGTTCAAGTTTGTGTTATTTTTTGTTATAAGAAGAACCTCAAGCATTGGAAGTCTGATAACAGTTGTAATGTTCCTAGGCACTACAAGTTTGTGTTGCTTACCAATTTTTACTCAGTTTTAAAGTTAATGAATTTAATCTGAGTTGTTGTGATGTTTTTGTTGACTTGTTGCTATTATCTTGCAACATTGTTTCCTGGGTGAAGCCAGGAAATTGTTTTAGGGGCCAAAAGTGAAAAAGGGGGGGGGGGGCAAAGTATAATTTTGCATTATCTGAAGTTGAAGAAAGCAGCAATTGCAACACAATGTGCATGGAGAGGAAGAGTAGCTCGTAAAGAACTGCGGAAGCTTAAGATGGTATGTCTTGTTCGTCCTGCTGAACTTTTTATAGAAATTTGTTGTCTTTTATATTTTAGAACCTTGAAAATGGTTGGCAGCTGACATACTTGTCTTCTGTGGCCCTCTTCTCTGCTTAAATTTGAAATCAGAGCACTAAGAAGTTGCAGCTTTGCTAAGATATTTTTGGGGAGGTTCTTCTAATTTGAGTTTTGAGTTTTATTTTGGGTACAAGTTAAAGCCTATTCAAGATATCCATGCTCTGGCGAAATCTTATCTAAAATTTACTAAATCTTTTACATAAATATTTTTTTGTGTGTGTGGGTTGGGGGGTTACTTATTTTTCTCTATATGCAGACCTTGTTTTCTGAAACAATGTAGTACTTCTAAGACCTTTAAGTATGATAATATTTTGTTTTATGAATGCATCCCTTAGATTTTCTGTTATTATTTTGTTTACAGGCTGCTAGAGAGACGGGAGCTCTGCAAGCTGCAAAGAACAAACTGGAAAAGCAATTTGAGGAACTGACATGGAGATTACAACTGGAGAAACGGATGAGGGTAAGCATGTATTATTATTATTCTGTGTTTGTTCTTGGCTTCTATCAAAACATAGTGTTTTTTATTTGATGTGTCATGTTATGGAGAGAGGGCCCTGATTTTTGTATGATTTTTGTCTTGTTATTTTAATTAAACAAAATTATTAATTATACAAAAGATACAAATAATGAGACACTGACATCATTTATCAAGGTCAAAATTAATTTTGGAGTAAACTTTTGAGTTGCGTATTTTTGTGAGAGATAAAATGTAATTTTATATTTATGATAGCTTATATTTTTATAATTTTTAAAAGATTATATTAAAATTTTATTATTTTGGGAGCAAAATTTATTTTGAGCATGTATTAATTTATAATTTTCTAAAATATAAAAGAGTTAATGTGATATTTTTCTATTATTTATGAGATTTTATATAAAAATATATTTAAAAAATAAAAAAATATTAATAGTATAGATTACAAATATTATGATTTTTAAAAAAAAAATTATATAATGATTTCTTTTTGTAATCTTATCAAACTGACCAAACGGTTCTGTATCATATTCATCACTAATAAATTGAGGATACCAATTACATCCTGACTGAATTGGCCAAATCTGCACAAAATCTGGTGAAGAGGGAAAACTGGAGTTGTTCCCATCGAATTGGTTGGTGCTGATAACCTTATTTTATTTTAATTATTATTTGTTTACTAGTATACAAAATAAGTGAAGAAAGGTTGAAACAAGCTTTGGATGCAGAATCAAAAATAGTTCAGTTGAAGACTGTTATGCACAGGTTTGTTTGTGCCCTTACTGAGAAAAGATTAATATAAATTCTTTCAGTAAACTACCAGAATCTGGGATAGCGTTTTTTTGCATGCATATTGCTGAAGCTGTGTTTATTAATTTCTTCCACTCTTTTTGTCTTTTTCCTAGTTAAAATCGTTTCTTTGTTGGCAGTCTTGAAGAAAAGATTTCAGACATTGAATCTGAAAACCAAGTTTTGAGGTAGCAAACCCTATTAAATTGTATTATCTCTCTGTTGCTGGTAGATTGCCCATTTATTTAAACATAATATTTAAATTCTAAATTTAAATTCATCAATTTTTATATTTAGTTTTAAAGCTAAAGTTTTAATAGAAAATTTAATTTAATTTTATAGGTTTTAAGTTTTTTACTCTGATTAATTGAGATGGTTCTAATTGTTTTATTTACTTTAATGTTAATTGCAGTCTAAAGAATGCTTGAGAAAGGAAAGGGAGAGAGTGTCTAATTACCTGCATTCAAGCAGTGAGACAAAATTGTTAGAGGTGAGTGAAATGGCTGGAATAGGTTAATGAAGAGCCGTTTTTCTGTGAGCTTAATTTTGGCTTGATGGTGATTTTCTTTTTCTTAGTGAATTTCGTTAATTCTTTGCTCAAAGACAGTCACTCAGATGAATAGTGTTTGATGAATGAAAGTAGTCACTTAGATGTAACAATAGAAGCTGCGTGAATTCTCTTTGAGTGGAAAGATCTGGTTGTTGTTTTATATGTTTCCTTCTAGCTACCTAGGCATTGAGATTGCATGTTTTTGACGTATGAATTGACATGGAATTATGTGATAAGAATTAACAATAAGTTCTTATAAAGATAGTTCTATAATTCCTAGATCATTCTATTGATTACTGTTTGTTCTTTATCTAGAAAGTGCAACATGAGTTGTTGGTTACATATGCAAATCGGCTACTTGAAAAGGAGCATTCAGGATGCAGGGCCTTGCTTAGAGATGACAAGGTATTGTTCAATCTTTTTCTTTTCTAGCAATGCTTACTCTTCTTGCTATTAGCTCCAGCAAATGTATGCGTTAGATATTAACTTGTCCTTCTTTACACTCTGTAGGTGGAGGATCTTTCTAGGATGTACAGGCTTTATTGTAAAATACCTCGAGGCTTGGAGCCTGTTGCTAATGTATTCAAGCAGGTCTGAATATTTTGTTTTCTCTGTTCTGCAAACCAATTGATCTTTCTCATGTCCCTAAAAACTAAACCTAAAGTACTTCCTTGTTGCAGCATGTTACTGCTGAAGGTACAGCCTTGGTTCAACAGGCAGAAGATGCTGTGAGTAACTATGTTAATTTTGTTGTTGTCCTTCTACACCCTATTTTGTAATCGTCTACTTGCATATTTGCATATACTTAATAATAATCTCTTGTCAACTAATTATTCTAATTTTTTATTTAATTGTTTTGTTTCAACATTTTATTTTTATTTGAGTTGAAAGAAGAAAAACACAAATTGCAATTTTAACTTAGTTAATCAATTTAAATAATCAATGTTTATATTTCACATGGGAATTAAGTCCTTATTTCATTGAAGGAACTTCATTATAATATCTTATTTTATTGATATTTTTATATTTAATCTAATTTTTATTATTTATTTTTGTTTTGATTCTAAATTTTTATTTTTATTTTAATATTTAAGATAACTTGAGTTCTAACTTTTGGATTTTAATTGTGTTATTAATTTATTATTTTAAATTTTAAATTTAAATTCATTAATTTTTGTATTTAGTTTTAAAGTTAAAATTTTAATAGAAAATTTAATTTGATAATGAATTTTAAATTTTTTTAAATTTTTTATATTTTTCATAATATTTTGTAATATTTTTTTTTGAATTTCATGACTTAGCGGCGTTTTTGAGAAAAGCGCCGCTAAAGGTCATAATCTTTAGCGGCGTTTGTGAAAAAAGCGCCGCTAAAGGTCATGATCTTTAGTGGCATTTTTTCAAATAAACGCCGCAAACTTTAGTGGCGCTATCTATAGAGGTATTTTTTGCGGTGCTTAAAAGTGCCGCTAAAGACCTTAAAAAACGCCGCTAAAAGTTAATTTTGCTGGGGATTTGGCTAATTCCTTTTGCTTGACACCTATTTCTTAGGCTAAATCGAATGTTTGGACTTTGGTGTTTATTTTTGGACTTACACTATATGATATAACATATACAATGTTTGACTGTGTTAAAATATAATTAATATAATTATCACAAAATTAGATTTGATCATGGGTCGGACCATTTTAAAAGAGAGTGTGTAGGTAAAAATGTAGACCCAAAAAATAGACTTGAAAAAAATAAGGCTTAATTTCTAAACGAGCCGGATCTCATGTAAGTCTTTTTTTATCTGGACCTAACTTTGCCTAAATTTGTAAAAAAAAAAGTTTCTATTTGCTGCTGTTTTGTTGTCATTTCGCTATTATATTACTATTATTTTATTATTATTGTTTAGATATTATATAATTCTTGTTGTAGTGTTAATTTTGCTACTATTTTGAAGGCATTTGCTTGCTAAATTATAATATCTTATTGTTATTTAAGTATAATTTTTTTTCAATTTACTAGAAAATATTTATTTTAGTATTTCCAGTGTATTTGATATATTATATTTTTAAAATTTATTTTTATATAAAAATTTTAATACGGGCGGGCCTAAATGTTTGCCTTAACCAGGCCATGATCAATTCTACATAAAACGTTTGATACATGTATTGTACAATTATCCTTGTAGTTAAAATTTTTGTACATTTCTCAATTAAGTTTTAGCTCAATTGGCATGAGCATTGTTACCAATACAAAAGTACGTGAGTTTGATTGCGTTAAAGCACATTATCCTCCCATTTATGGGTTAGAGAGGAGTTATTGAATAGTTCTAAAAATTTGTTAAAAATAATAGATATGATCAAAATTTATAATGAAATTATTTTAAAAAATTTCGTAAATTTAATCATTTATATATATATATATGAAATGGCAAATTGAATGCTTGTTTTTGTAATTTAATGTGATTCAAGGTGATTCACATGCTTATATCATCACAGTGGTATGTAGGTACTTTAGTTGACAGAATTAAAGCCACAAAAGTAGTGCGCACATTGTTGTGTAAGAAAGCATATCATCTTCGGTTTATTGCGCTTTATGAGACTTGTTTATGAGTATGATCATTTATCGGGTTGGATAAGTTTACTCGATTTAAATTGAATCTGAGTAAAGATTTTTAAATTTAAATTTAAATTAAATTGTATTTTTGTTTAATTTAATTATTAAAATATGCAAATGTTAATATAAAAATTATATTTTTAAATAGTAAAATAGTTTAGATTAAAATAAACTTAAATTTAAAAGATATTTTTAACTCGATTATATCCGATTGATAAATACCTCTATTTCAATACTATTTCATCAAGAAATTCATTTAAGATGTGTGAATTGGAATCACTTTTTTTTTATTAAAATTTTTAGGTTGAGCAGTTAGGATAACACAAAGTGATTTGTTAACATATTATGTTATAATAAAAGTTGATAATGGCGGTAAAACGATTATAAAGCAATAAGAAAAGAAAATAAGCCCATGCAGATTTTATATGAAAAACCCTTTCGGAAAAAATTCACTAATGTTGAAAAAAGAATGGTACAAGAGGTGTTTTGACTACATCTATTTAAGTGTTGAAGAACTTTGTTCCAATCAAAGTCAAATAGAAGAAGAATAATTCTATATGGATTCAACTTGTGTTGTATGGTCCGTATAGCAGATGTGCCTCAGTCCAGTTTTATGCTTTGGCCCTTCACCCCCACAAATCTCTTTATTTTGCTACTGTATATTTATTTTTTCAACGAATGAGGGATTTGAGTCACACAATAATGATACGATGGTTGCTTATTTATTATTAAATTCAAATTGTAATAACTATCAACCATTTCTTCTTCTTAACATCAGCAGCAAGTCACTGATGCTCAAGCAAAAAACTGCCAATTTTCCTATCTGTTTTAAGCTCTTTTTATCTTTAATGGAGTTTTAAGCTTAATAATATGGAATTATTATATAATTCAAATCAATCATAATTCACATGTATTAAAAATTTTTGAAGGAAAAATATAAGGATTCAATTTTTATTGTGTCGGAAAATTTAATTTTAAAACTAAATTCATTAAATTGAACTGTCTATAATTTTTAATTGAGTAGGTACGAAGCAAGCACTGAACTAATTAGAGCTATTCGAGGAGTTAGAATCAAGAAAATTATGAGTCAAATACTAGATTAAAAAACATAATTAATTAATAATTAAATATATCAATTAAGTTAGTATAAATGAATAGACAATTGATTAGAAATTTTACAAGTTCTTAAATAAGCTAGTAACCAAGTCGTTGGAAATAAATATTCCACAATTAATATTATGGTAGTGGAATTCCATGGTTCTCCACCATTATTCATTAATCAACATTAGAAAACATGATTAGTGATAGATTAATGATTTATTAACTTAATTAAATCACTAATTATATATATATAGATATATATCCCTTTAGTGGGAAAGAGAGAATGAACATTAGTTTTCGTTCTCTTCCTCTCCAATCCGTAGCAAAATAAAGAAATAGAAGAAGATTTTTGTTATGATACTTGTTATTATCAGTCCAAAACCTAAATGAGTTCGGGTCAGATGTCATCAAGCTCGCATGATAATAGTAGACTAAGCTTGCATAAGAATTTGTATTCATAGTAGGGGTACCTATATTATCCTGTGAAATCACACGTAAAATCGCGTATAGAATTTACATAAACACGTTTTAAGTCTAGAGTAGGATACCTGTTGATATGCATGAAACCTACCTAGAACGTCATATTAATGAACAATACCTATATCATATAAATAAAGAAACATCACCATCTAAAAAGGACATAAATAAATATTCAACAACTTTCATTTTGCATTCGATACAAATTAATCGACCTCGATGACTTTTATGGAATTTTGATCATCTAAGGTTAAGAATTCATGCTCATGTGTTACATTTCTTAATTGTTGAGTTTTAATCAAGTTGCCATTAATGAAATCGATGAAATTAAATTTCAAAGAGATTGATTCATGAATAATGAGCTATTATAATTCGTTTCAATTATTAGTTCGATGAATGGTTAGTTGACATATATACTAAAAATAATAGCAAGTTTCTAGCCATTGGAAGCCTGCTTTAAATTAGGCCTGAGTAGCCCATTAAAGCAAGATCAAGAGTGAATCACTGATGGTCTAATTCTTCCCCCAGCCCTTGTATTCTTCAAACTTTTGAAATTTAGTCTAATTTTAATTCCATGAATTCAATCCATTACTTGTTTGACTTAAAAATTAAAGTCCAATTCACAACCTTGTTAATGTTAAATTCATGAAATTAAAAGTAGACTAAATTTCAAAAGTTTAAAGAACTCAAGGGCTGGAGGAAGAATTAAACCATAACTGATCCTAAAACTTGTGGATTTTGGTTTCCTAAGATTCAAAAATGGTTAACTGCGAAAGCAAGAAGAACAGTGAAAGAGAAAATGAGGAACCTTATCTTTTGATCAAATCTAGCGCGCGAATTTCTTCACCAATTTTCAATGAACTAACGAACCTCAGCTGAATCTTTTTTTTGGATTTCCAGATCTTCAATGTTCGAATTTTTTCAACGCCGTTTTTTTTCCCACACGCTGAAACGGAGAACCGATCTCTTCATCTCCATCACTGCCATCCCGGAGCGCATCGAAATCATCGTTAAGATCAATAGCTTTGTTTCTCCAGCTGCCTCCGTTAGAGTTCCTCGAATCCTCTTCCACGAACACCTTAAGTTCATCAACAGGCCACTCAAATCCCTTAAATTTCGTCTCCAATTTTACCTTCTTTGAACGGCTTATCTTGGACGAGATCGCTGCTAGAATGACCGGATCTAAATAATCTTCCAGCCTTTTTTTAACTGTTCTTCCGCTCTGTTTAGAATTCACTTTCAATGCCAAAGAGTTTGAAACCTTCCCTGCAAAAAAAGAAGAAGGAAATTTTGCAATTAAATCAAACGGGAAATTCAAATCCGCTTTGGATAAGCAGAGAGGTAAGAGAAAGTACGGCGGAGAATGAAGCGAGGCAGGGCGGAGGAGGCGTTTTTGGATATCTTCTACGGTGGCGAGAGGACTGGAATCTTCAAGCCTTATGTTCTCTGTCATACTTTCGCGCCTTAAATTCAAACCAGTTAATCGGTTACAAATACTTAAGCTTTTCTAAGTTGCATCAGGTTTATAATTTTGGTTAAAATATGGTACAAGTCCCTGTATTTTTTTTACATTTGAAATTTAACCTCTCTACTTTTATTTGCAAGAATTTAATACATTTATTTTTTAGATTTTAAAATTTAGGTTTAATCGTTAACACTGTTAAAACTCTTCTATTAAATTCGCTAACATGACATTTTAAAATAATAAAAAAATTATTCGGTAGTCATGTAATAAAAAATGACATTGTAATAAACCTAGATTTAACAGAAGAATTTTAACGATATTAACAATTGGACTTACATTTTTATTTTTGAAAAGAGAAGGGGCTAAATTTCAAATGTAAAAAAATTACAAAAATTTAGAGTATATTTTAATCTTTTATACATAATCTAATTTATATTATATGCAAATTAAATATGTAATTCAAAGAAATTCGTTGTTTATGTTTAAAATTTTATCAGAAAATTAATAATTATAAAAAAATATTTTTACAATGAAAAATATAATATGGACGAAAATGGGTTTTGGATTAATCGTTACAAATAGAAGTAACTTTTTAGACAATATTTAATAGTCATATTTCGCGTTGAGCTGAACTAAATCAACTATATTATATATCGGTGACATACATGACTCAACCAGCCTAATTCAACTCACAGACACCATTACGATAAAATAGAGGTGTTTAAGTTCGATTTGCCCGGTCGGTCTGACTCACTTTGGGCCAAATTTGTGTGTAGATTTTTCAACATTGGGTCAATCGACTTGACCCATTATATTATTTAAAAATAATATAGTCTATGAGGTTTTAGTTTAGTGACAAAGTTGAAACTTTGAGAACTTTGAAATTTCAAGTTTGATTACATTATGTGTAGATCATGTACGAGTTATCGCAACAGATTTATTTTAGTTTGTGAACCTTGTATAAGTATATTTTGAATATTAATCTAATTTTAATTTGTAATGTTAATTTTAATTATAGTTATTAAATGTATTAATTGTGATTGATTTTACTTGTAATTTCTTTAAATAAAAAATTATTACAAACGACGATAAAACTACAATGGAGACCTTACGTTTGAAGTCCGTTCTACTCCGTCTATTTAAAAAATAGGTAAAATGAGTCATTATACGTTAGACCAAAGAGAAAACCGGTCCTTCTGACAAAAGTTTCATAAATTTCTATTATTAAGTGATGATACATTACTATCTAGTTGCTTGAATTAGTTCCTCCATGTTAAAAATTCCATCCATTTCACTTTCTATTAAAAATTCCATCAATTTCTTCCGTTAAAAATTTCATCCATTTTGCTTGAATAAGTCTTCATTGTCAACCTGAGGTACATGTGGCACGCCAAGTGTCATTGTATAATTACTCCATCAGTCACGTAAGCACTTAATAATAAAAATGGTTGGAATTTTTATCAAAAAGACCGGTATGCTCTTTGATTTAACAAACAATGATAAAATTACTCTTTTGTTTTTAATAAAAGAGGCAAAATGCAATCTATTTTTACATGCAAACAGTTTTTTTTTTTGAAATTCAATTAGATGAAGCAATTAATCACAAAAAGGGTTTGATTAATTTCTTTTAAAAGATTAAAATTTACATTAAAAAAGTCAATTTTGCAATGTAATTCAATTCTCTGTCATGCAAAAAAAAAAATTGTTAGATTAAAATAAAACAAAAATAAAAATAAAAAAGCAAATTTGTTTTTCGATGCTTTGATATATATGATTATACAATTTTAGAGGCGACTAACTCTACGTGGTAACCCGAAATTTTGGTAAATCCTTATTTCGCCACTCAAAGTGGCCGTCACAATTACTAGTCCCCAAGCTGCCGCATTGTGTCCGTGACCGCTGACATTGAACCACGACCAAGGCGACGATCCTATGAAAGAAGATATCGATGGTGAATCACCGTATCTTATTGAACCCGAACCCTGGTTCGAACCTGAAGAGTTCAAGTTACTGGCACCGGAAAGAGTGGAAGACCTTGACATCGATGATGTTGATGATGATGAATCATCATTTGAGACCGAACTACTTCGACTTGAAGCCGAAGCAGTGGAAGACCTCGACATCGAATCGGCCATCTCACCTTCTTCGTCAGTTATAATTTTGCCTAGATGGTGGTTGCTCTTCTTTTTCGGAAGTGGCGGTAAGGGCAAAATTTTCTTGTTGTGATCATTTTTAGTCGGGGATTCGCCGTTGGGAACTTGTAAACTTTTGGAGTTCCGTTTCAAATGCGATGATCCTGTCATTGACAGGGGCTCGCTTTTGATAGTGCCTGGCCATGGGATTGCTACCGAAACGTCTTTGCATGGGAAATATTCGTGGCCTCGTGCGGTGATCACCGATCGTTTTCCGGTGCCGGTGTTCCGAGGCTCTTCGGTTCTCCATATGAAAACCTGAGAATCTTCACTTGCACTGACCACATATGTTCCGTCGGATGTAAACGTAGCTGCAATTTGACTGTTTGCATTTTTGAACCCTGATCACAAAGAGAAAGTATTATCGACCTGAATAAACTTGTTGAACTATGTTACTTGGAGTTGGGCATACGCCTGACATGGAAAAAATTTAGGTTCTAACAAAAATCAAATCAGTTGGATTTTCAATTTTCGATTTTTCGATTTATCTGGTTGAATTAACTAGTTTGATCCTATGTTTACAACCATGGTAAGTATAATTAACCAAAATAAACTCGTAGAACTCCGTTTACTTAGAGTCGAATATGTATTCAATATAAGGATAACAATAGAGCAAGGTGGGAGTGAGTACACAGTAAGTATCTTGACAAAATAAACCTATATGAAGTATATCAATAAGAAATTCGTAGTGCGGATTTTGTTACCTTCGTCCAACATTGGTGAATGTTTTTAGAATCAAACTGGTGGTTGATGATACCATTCACTCTCAATCTAATCAGACAATTTAATTTAAATCTAATAAATTATTAATTAATCATAAATTTTAAAAAAATATAAAATTTACCATTAGTTTAATCCCTTTTTTTAGCCTGATTTATATTAAATAATAATTCACATATCAATAAATTTTTTTTATCTCTCATTAAACTAAATACCTCGACTGATCTTATCCAATTAAGAAAAGATTAACATTAAGTTGCATCATATTTTCATACCCATATTCGTATGCAACATTGAATACAAATTTTAAACACAATAAATAGTCATGGAGTACCTTTAAATTTATAAAAGACTTCGGGACCGTCCAAAACTCGTATTCGGGAATCGGCAGAAGTGATAAGTAATTCGGTTGGATTAATCGGACAATACTATTTGATATTAAAAACAATTATAAACCGTGAATGCATCAAATATAAATTTAAAAAAAATAAAGGTTGAAGGTAAGGAATGAAATTACTTGAAAACCAGTGATCTTTTTAGCATTGTCTTTCTTCTTGTTTTGACTGGTGATCTGATCTAATTGAGTTAATCTGCAATCTAAATCATCAATTTATTTAATGATGAGAAAAATAAAATTTAATTTCAATTAAAAACTATTTATGAATATATGGATTAAAAAGAAAATCAGAGCAAACCATACCCTCAGTACTGTATAGTCGACAATTGCCTTTATGTGTACCAATTATGGCACCCTTCATTAATGAAAAACATATTCATAGTTTAGAATTTGAATATATTACAAAATCTCAATTTCATATATATATTGTACATAAGAGGTCGGATGGAATATATTAGCCCTTGTGCTATTAAAAATAATTAAATAAGATCAAATTGAAATAGAGTTAACATTTACTGTTTAAAAAATAAAACCGAATGAACTGCAATTGGAAAAAATAATTTTCAAAATAATTTTTATGCAGTAAATGTTAACTTTGTTATAATTTGGACTTATTTGATTTTTTTTTAATTGTATAAAGACTAAACTAATCCATTTAATAATAGAGAGATTAATTTAATCTAGTCCCTATAAGAATCTCCAAAGTAGTTTAACTATTTTTAATATTATGATATTAAGTAACTACTTAGCCCAAAAGATTGTATATGAAATGAGCTCAAGTTCAAGTATATAAATTTTTATGTTGAGTTAAACATCAACTTAAATAATAGTATTTGATCGAGTTAAAGTTAAATTTTAAATAATAAATTTCAAATCGAACTCGAGCTCAAATATCTCAATTAAGGTCTGAGTATAGAAATTTTAAGAAAAATGAAAAATACCTGACCATCAGGAGTGTAACAGACAGCAGTAACCATTTCATTAATGTCAGTCCAATCAACAACTTGCCTCTTTGGTATGTTCCAAATCCTAACTTTTGTATCAAGTGACCCACTTATGAAATGATCGTCATCCATTGGATTGAAATGTATGCATGTTACTGCCAAATTAAATTAAATTAAATTAAATTAAATTAAAAGGGACTGATTTGTAATTTGATGAAAAAAGGGATTGATTTGTAATTTGATAAACTTTGAAGTTAACAAAAAATGAAATTATCTTACCATAATCATTGTGGGCAAATAATTTTAGGCAGCTCTTGGTATCCAAATCCCATAACCTTACGGTTTTGTCCATAGAAGACGAAAGCAATTGCTGCAAAATAATGAAACATTAATAGAAATATTAAACTCGAAAAATGAGATTCGGTTTTTTAAAATATTACTAAATATGAAATAAAAATATCATATTAAAAAAATTAAAAAATAATATGAATGGAACTAGACTAGCTTAGGTTAGTTATTATAAATAGAGATGACAAAATTTGAAAACTTGATTGGATTAAGCTTGAGAATAACAGTAAGCAAAAATTGGCTTTATTGACTTAACCAACCAAATCGACTTATGTTTAGGTGATTCAATTATATTGGTTAAGAACTAAACAATTAGTTAAAGTATGAAATTGACCAGTTAAATAGATTTTTTTTAATTTTTTAATCGAAGAGATCAATTACTCTCTTGTATTTGCTTGTAACTTAAATAAAACCCGACCAGACCTAACGCATACATATATAAATGCATGTTACAAAACATGATAAAAGTAGCATGAAGATATTTGTATTAGGAGACGAATTACATTTTGTTCCCTTTACTTTATTTACGTTATATCAAAGAGTAAATTAATTTTCTATTAAAAATTATATTTATTTCTACTATTAAAATTTGTTCCTTATATAATGTACACATGGTATGTCACGTGTCACTTATTTTTAATAGTACGAATCGTTAAAATTTTTAACAGAAAAGATTAATTTATATTTTGACGTAACCTATACGAATAGAAAAGTTTAGATGCTTAATTAAGAATGGTTAGATTCATACCTGGGATCTAGACCAAGACAAGTCCAAAACATCATCCAAATGTCCTTTGAAAGAACAGATCGGCTTATCCGACAATGAAAACACAGTTTCCGGCACATGAACATAGTTAGGAACTTGATTCCCTTTTTTACTACTCGACGATCCTTTTCCTTTCTTCTTTTTATCTTCCGGGGATGAACACGCTTCATTTATCGGCGTCACTTCACATTCTTGTACTTCCCATACATATATCATCGTATCTTCACCGGCGCTAGCCAAAAACCTGGCGTTGGTACTGAATTTTATACACCAAATCGACCCTTCATGAGCTTGAATCTCTTGGCATAAATGTAAAGCACTCAATTCCTTATACGATTTCCCCGTTTGTCTAACTTTCACCCATTGATTATTATTACTATTTCCGTTGTTCTTCTTTTGATCGACATTAAATAAATTTTGTTCCTTTTCTTTTTCACCTCTCAACGTCATCGAAGTTGCCACCCCTTTGATGCTTTTCAACACGGCGGCGCCGCGCTTTTTGCTTACTTTCAAGCTCTTTGAAAAATAAGAGTTGAGTTTCCGGTCGCTGCCGTGTTGGTTCGTTACCATGCGGTTAACATTTTCATCACGGCTCATTAAATCTTTAACCACCGGCGAATACCCTACCGATTTCTCGAATTCATCCATTGTTAATTGTTTACCCGTTTGGATATCGCTCAACTTGTTCCACATTCCGTCTTGATCGAACTCGTTGACGATGAATTCTTTCCCGTTATCCAAATTCTTGATTAAGAAAAATGCTTCAAAGTTGTTGTCCGAAAAAGCAGACGTTAAACCGTCGTTTTGCTTCGTCGAAACATTGTTATTGTTGTTGTTGTTGCTACCACTACTCGCCACGGAGGTAGCATCTTTAGGTGAAGCTTTCTTAGCGGTTGCTTCTTTGTTAGGATGCGATTGTGCTCTGGGTGTTGACATTAATGACGAAGTTCTCCTCAAGCTTTGTTTCGATACCGAACCGAGCAACTGTTGTTTTCGTTTCTTTTCGATCGAAAGCAGCTCCATTTCGCTGTCGGATCGAGATCCGCCCACCGACGCAGAACGTGGCTTGCTTTCTTTCGAACCATCTTTCTTGTTTTTCTCATCTTTAGAATCAGTTGTAACTGTAGTTGTAACTTTGGGTGGTGGTGGTGGTGGTAGTGTCGTCCCAACCGAACCATTAAGTACCTCATTGGTATCTAAATGTTTGAAGCTTAAAAGCTCTTTGTTAGCGGATAAGCCCATCCCTTGAAATAATTGTTGTCTACGGTGCTTTATGGACCCGGGCGATGACTTCCATATATCGTAATTAGGCGACATTGGTGGCATTATTGATGGTGCCACTCTTGGCGGTGCGACTGTCGCCACCTCCGTTGCACGATGAATGGGTGAGCCATTGGACGAGAACGAAAGTCGACAATCATCGAAATCATCGCTATCTTCATCGGTCAAGTCTCGAGGCACGGCGGAGGATACTCGATTACTAGGTTCAAAGAACTCATCATCATCGTCACCTAGGCCATCCCAATTCATGGTCATGGTTTTTCTTCTCTCTAATTTGCGAGGCTCCATTTTGGGTCATTTGATAATAAAAAAAACAAAAACAAAGATAATTTCTTTTTTCAACGACAATAACAACAAAAAGGGAAAAAAAAGTTATCACTTTTGAGGTTGAAACATAGGTTTTTGATTCAACAATTCTTTGTTTTTGTTTTTTTTCCTTTCGTTTCTTTTGTTTTCTTGGGAAAGTGTTTGGGAAGAAAATTGGAAGGAAAATTGAAGGATGGAAGAGAGGAAAAGAAGGGAAATTGTCGTTAATGAAAAGGAAATTGACCGTCAAATAGGGTCGTTTAGTTTTGACATTGTTAATGTTGGTTTAATTTTTTCTTTGGTCCTTGTATCTTTTTAATTTTTATAATTTAATTCTTTTACTTTGGTTTAAAAATTAAAGTCTTATTGATAATACATATACAAATTTAAATAAAATCGATTAATAGTGTTATTAATTAGATTCTTTTATACTAACAAGTACTGAGTGTCGTGATAAGACACATTGCACTTTTAAAAGAAGGCGACATTGTTAGGAAGAGTGACCACGAATCTTGATTATGGACTATAAAACAGACATAAAGAATTAAAAAAAGAAATTCTTTTATACAATGCCTAAACTACTCATGACCCCTATTCCCTGAAGCCGATTCAATTAGACTTTAATTTTTTAATAATATAGGGATTGAGGATATAATTAGACCTTTTAAATATATTATATATCGGTTTGCTTGATTGTGCTACCCCATGATTTCGCCACATATATTTTCTAGCTTACATCATTTGTATATAGATATGAAAAGATCATGGACTCCCACTTACCTTGTGTGATTTGGTCAATTCAAACTGTATTGCTTTTCTCTTTCTTTTTCCCAATATTATTTTAAACTTATAATCAACACAAGATCTTAATTAATTTGTCGTATTTTGTAGGCCTACTGAAGGGATAAACACTTATTACGAATTTTAAAACTGCTTCATACCTAAGATAAAAATTAAACCCTTAACAAGTGATTAAGATAAAGAAAACTCTTACTATTTTACCTAACTTTCGTAATTATTTTTTTCATTTAAAATATGTATGATCAAATCAAGATTGATTTTATTAATTTGGGTTTGATTAAGGGGTTGAGGTTTTTTTATATTGATTGACCCAAAAAAGGGGGTTGGGATTGGTAGGCCATAATGGAAAGGGGATTGGAAGTGAAATTTAGAAAAGAATCATTAGGCTTTTTATTATTATTTAATGTATAGACTTTTGGGTTTGAGTTGAAAAAAGGAGAAAATGATTTTGTAATTGTAATTAGGTATAGTTTTGGAGAACCAACTTTTGAAGATTTAGATTTTTAGATGTAATGGATTGAAGTTGATTAAGATGCATAATATTTTTCTTCAGGTAAATGTAAATTGGGTGTAGCATTTACACGCATACGGTATGGAATAGAGGTGATTGTGTAAGGATAAGGACTCAATAGAATTTTAAGCTTATCCTTTAGTTTTGAGATCGGTTTAATTTGAAAAATGGGTTTAAAATTTTATCTAAGCCCGTTTTAAATAAAAATGTTAAAACTCGAGCTCAATTGACCGTGTTAAAATTTTTTTATATTATTATTTTTATATAAAAACAAATTTAAAAAATATAATATACATCAAATACACTAAAAACATTAAAATAAATGTTTTCTAACAAATTGAAAATAAATTTTAAAAATTATTTATACTTAAATAACAGTAAGATGGGTTTAACTTAACAAGCAAATACCTTTAAAATAATAGCAAAATTAACAATAAAATAAGAATTACACAATATCTAAAAAATAGTAGCAATATAATAACAAAATGACACCAAAAAAACAGTATTTTATTTGCAAATTCGGGCTGGGCCGAGTCCGGGTAAAAAAAGTTTACCCGAGGCTCAGGTCATTTAGAAATTAGGCATCATTTTTTTGCCCAAGTCTATTTTTCGGGCTTATATTTTTGTCCAAATCCTCTTATCTTTCGGGCGGACACTCGACCCAATCCATGAATAAATCTAGTATGGATACATCTACATTATACACTGCGCTAGATCTAAAAGGAACTATCCAAATAGAGGTTTACCTCCTACTCTTCAAAGTTATTTTATGAGTGAACAAGCTGACTCTTAACCATCAAGCAAAATACGAGAGTTCAATATAATTAATTAAAAGAATTAAAGATTTTTATATTTTGAGAGATTTGAAATAGTTTCAAAAATATATAAAAATATATAGAAATTCATGAATACATTTTAAAAATTAAATTAAACTTTTAACCTACACATATTGAAATTTGAATTCGAATTTATCCGAATTTATTATATGAATAAAATTAAAACTTACATTCAACTAAATCTATAAAGTTAATATGAAAGATAGTAACTTTAGTATATATTAGACCTGTTCATGGGTCGGGTATTCGCCTAGGCCTAAAGGTCTGCCCAAAATTTGGGAGGGTTTGGACAAAAATATTAAATCCGAAAATGGGCTTGGGCAAAAAACATTTAAGGCCTAAGCCTGACCCAACCCGGCCCTTTTTAAGTTATAATACTTTATATTATATTATTTTTATATATTATGTAATTTATAACACATTAAAAAAATAAACCTATACGAAATATATACTACTCTAATGTAAATATTAAAATAATGTTAAAATGAATATATGAAAATTTTCAATAAATAAAAATTGCATAAAATTATTAATTACTAAAATAATATAATATAAATTTTAAAAAATAAAAATAATATAAGCGAGCTTAAAATAGGCTTGGGTTAGTCTTTTGTAAATATGGACGGATTTGGGTAAAATTTTAGCCCAGATTTCAGGCCGAGTTAAGCTTAAGCAAGCATAAAATATATTAATATTATACTTAAACTCGACCTGACCCATAACCACCTCTTATATATATAGATACCAATATCATTTTTCTTGGTTTGAAATTCATGCTTCTTAATTCTTCTTTCCCCATACATTGAACTATACAATAACATCAAATCATAAAGTTTTGCTTATACCCAATTCCACCACCATGATGATGATGATGATTTTCTTGAAAATAAAACAAGAAAATTAATTCCCAAAACAATAACCATGATCATCTTATAAATGTTCTTACCATATATGGATAAACAAAAAACAAAAAATCATTGATTATAATCTTCTTTACGAGCTTTCTTGACCTTGCGGTGTATATCAGCAAGAACATCACTAGGAAACAAAGACTCCACCTCTTTGGCAAAGTCGATTTTCAGCAGGTTCCTATCACCACCTGATGATGGCGGCGATGATGGTTTCCTTTTTTTTGATGAGAGTGGCTTTGGTTTCCTTGGTGCTGGTGGACATTGTTTCATCACTGGGATTTTATGATCCAATGATGTTGGAGTCTTAAACCCATCATCATCACCATCATCATTTGCTTTCAATTCTCCCAATGATATAATCTTCTTCTTCCTGTCTTGAAACTCCAATGAGTTCCTTTCGTCTTCGTCTTCGTCTTCGTCTTCATCTTCATCATCATTTGCCTTCAATTCTCCCGATGATATCATCATCATCTTCTTCTTCTTCTTCTTCTTGTCGTTTTGAAACTCCAATGAGCTGGTCCTTTCAGCTTCATCATCATCTTTAACGACGACAAGCTTTGAACTTGACATTTGGGTTTTGTTTTTTGCTTTGTTTTTTTGGATATAGAGATTAAAAGCAAAAGAATGGTGGAATGTAATCATCAAATCACTGTCTTTTTTTCTACATTTTTGGTGAGGGCTTTGAGATAGTTTATAGATCTTTGTGCATTGGATCCTTGAAAAAGCCTATCATAATATTTTTTCACCAACTACCCTCTTTGAGGCTTTGATGTTATGTATGTGCACGTGGTTTGCTATGCATTGGGGGATAATGGGTAGTTTTCAGATGATTTTCAAACCACATCCAATGAAATATTATATTATTGGGGTTAATTCGATTGAAAGTCCTAAAATTATGGGTCAGATTTTGAAATGGTTTCAAATTTTAAAATGTTTTAATTAAGTCCTTAAAGTAGTAATATGGTGTTAATGAGATTTTTTTCAGTAGTCGAATTACTAGCTTGAATATTAAATGGTAGCTCAAATCTAATTAAGAGCATATTTATGTCTTAGTCCACCAGTGAATAGGGCACCCCATGGTGAGGCCACTCCAAATGTAGTTAGAGCAAAATCCGATTCGATTCGAAAAATTAAATAAAAATTTCAAATTTTAAATTAAGTAGTTCAAGTTATTTGAGTTAATCAAATTATTCAGATCAACTCGAATAAAAAATTAAGTTTTTCAATTTAACTCGAATATGAATTACACAATTCGAGTTATCCGGAAATCCGAATAAGAAAAGATAAAACTATATCGTTTTGATAAATGTTTACTTATTAAGTTAAAAGGTAAAACCATTATATTGTTTATGTAGTTAAATAAGTGTACTTCGACTGCTAGTTAAATAATCGGTCCATGTAAACGCAACATTGAGTATAAATAATAGGATTCATTAACTCGACTCGACTAACTCGAAAATTTTTTATTCAATTCGACTCGGCTCGATCGAATACTCACCCGGTCTAGATAGGTCTCCTCAAATGTTGCAAGCCTAGAATGTGTCTAATTAAAGAAGGAAGAGCTCAGAACATCTCAAAACATGGCAGACACTTTTAGAACGTATCAGAGGAGTTTAGAAGACTCAGAAGACACCAAAACCTTGTGGAATTGGGTCCAAGCTATCCATGTAGTAGGAACACATGCGTTTAAAATTTGACCCACACATTTTAAAAATACTCAATGTTAAACTTGAGCTAACATTTAATGCTCAAGTTGACAGAATAACTTAATTGAAACGATATTGATAATTTGAAAACTTAATCAGAGCGCTCTGAAATTTGAGGACAAACTTAAAATCTGAACTATAATTCGAGGATTACGATGCAATTAACCCTATTATTTGTGAAAGTTGCGTGCATGGTTTATCTTTGCAAAGGGGGGTATCAACTAACTTTGACTTTGCATTACTTTCTTACTACCCAACCATTCTTTTATTATTATTTTTTTCGTTTTGAACTAATTAAAATCTAATTTTGTTCATTGCAAATGGAATATTATGACTCACTTTTCAACACTCGTGTGGTATAAGACCATGTTTTAATAAAATAAAACTTACACTTCAGTCAAACCAAAAAACTTAATACACGCCAATTTCTTCACCTACTCTTCTAGGTTTATGCCATTAGCACCGGCGGAGCCACATAATTTTCTTTCCTCGGAATTAACTTATATATTTTTACGATAGTAAAAATATAATTTCATCATTTTAATAATTTATGTATTCATAATTTTTAAAGAGTTAAATTAAATTTTTATTATTTTTGAGAGAGTCAAAGTGTAATTTTACATTTATTAATTTAAAATTTTATAAATTATAAAGAATCTAAATTAAAAATTTATCATTTTAACGAGTCCATGGCCTTAGGGTCTCTGCTAAGCTCCCCCACTCACCATTAGAATACTCATCTTTGATTTTTTTTGGGGGGGGGGGTTTCCTTTAGGCTCTAGGGAAAGAAGGGAATTCTATGTTGGGAGTGCTTGAATTTTGCTTTAGATTTAGGGTTTTCTTTTTCAAAGCAAATAAAATTAGTTGTTAGTACAACATTGATGGAGGTACAGTTTTTGTTATAGAATTGGTATGTAGGGGTGAAGCCAAAATATTATTTAGGGGTCAATTTTATAATAAATTTTTAGAAGATCAAAGTACAAATTTATTAATATATTAATTTATAATTTAGCTAAATTAATTGAATATGTCGAAAAAAAAGTTAATTGGCCAAATAGGTTGCTTTTTTTTTAAATTAGGAAAATAGACCGTTTTTGATAAGAGTGTGTGAAAGCTCGTCTAGCTGAGCGCGTTTTTCCTGACATGTCAGCAGGAAAGCTTGTCCAGTTGGACACACTTTCACACTACCGTGAATAAAGCGTGCCCAGCTAGGCAAGCTTTCACACACTCTCTCCAAAAAAGACATATTTCCCTAAATTTTCAAAAAAACCCAGCCTATTTAACTAATTAACTTTTTTTTGGCATATATGGCTAATTTAACCTTGTAATTGCATAAAATTTAAAAAGATTAATAGGGTAATTTTACCATGTTAGGGGGCCAAGACCACTGCCTGCCCTCTTGTCTCCTCATCTGTTGGTAAGTATTTTATTGGTGTATTTTGGGAGAGTAGATAAGAAGGCACGTAGTGATATTGCTCCCAAAATTGATAAATTTACCATTTAATCCCTTCAAAATTTATGAAATGACAAGTTAGTATGATGGGGTAATAAATTATGGTTCATCTCTAGCCCCTCTAAAGTAAATTTTTGACTTTACCCTTGGTGTATTTCAATGTGTCATTTAAGGTTTATATACATATTTGGAATCTAATTTCTAATTTCTTAATAATATATTATATATGCATAGTCTAAATTTAAAATTAATAATTAGATTTAATAACATAATTTAATGATTACATTTTGTTTTCAAATGTAATCATATAAAAATAAAAATTATTAAAGACAAAAATATTAAATTTTAGTTTAAAATATAAAAAAAATATATTTTATCAATCAATATGAATTGATATGCACTTATATAAATTAGTATTGATCAAAACAATTAAAACACATTAAAATTTTGATTAAAACGAAATTTAAATTATGTGATGTTAATTTAAGGATACGAACTGTTAAAAACGAATTCCAATAAATAAATAAATACAATTATGTATTTATAATAATGTATGTGAAACTTAATTGTAGACCGTCGTGTAAGTGCATACAACCATATAATATAAACATTAATAAGAAAATAATTAAGACGCAGAGATTGTAAAGCCTAGAGACTTGGATTAGGACTAATAAGTGGTTGGGTGTAATATTAAGGCACATACATTCTCAAGGAGAAGATCTAAGTTCGAACTTTAGAGATAACATTATTAGGAGGGGCAACCACAAACCCCGAACATGGGTATGAATTATATAAAAAAAAAACTAGATTAGGTTTCGGACTGGTCCTACTATCTTCGTAGCATTTCAAGCTTTGAAAAATAAATACCTAGAAAAGCACATTGTATTATTAGAATGAAAATTTAGGCTCGAAATTTAGAGACAATATTATTGAAAGTGAAATCAGGGGCAGGTAGGGACCTTGATCCCCTAAAATAAGAATTTTTTGTTTTAGACCCCTAAAATCTATAAAATTATAAGTTAATATATGGTAAAATTATAGTTTACCCTCTCAAAAAGTGATAAAATTTTGATTTAGTCCTAGAAGCGAATCTAGAAATTTATTTTCCCTTAATTTTGAAAAGAAAAACTAGACTTACTTTTTCATTTTTGAGGGGGTCAACATATAATTTTATCATATATAAATTTATAATTTAATGATTTATATGGGGGATAAAATGCAATTTTTTATTTTGGGACCAATACCCTTGTCTACCCTCTTGTAATCGCCTTTATTTAGTTCTAAAACGGTAAAATTACATTTTAACTTTTATAAAAAAAATATAATTTAATCTTGACTTTTTAAAAAAAAAATCGAATTCACCCCTTCAGAAAACGAATATAAAAAATACCTATTTTGAGGTGACAGATAGTGGTAGTATGTTAATGAAATTGCAGTTATAATGAATGAGGTCATTGTGGGTTTTTGGCAGTGACACAAAGATAGTAGATCTATGCTTTAATTTTGTAATGGGTACTCCTTTTAGGCAATATGGGGTCACTTTCCATAACTTTTGTTGCAGTGGAGTAGATGATATCTAAGGCTTATTGTGGGGGGAATTAGTAGCTTAGGTTTTCCCACTCTGAAAATGGAATTGAAAGAGTTTGTAATTTTGGTATCTCTTTCATTCTCAACTAACAACTATCACCAGCCCCCATGTTTGTTATTATCAATTTTAATGCACACATATTGTTGTAACCAAAAAAAAAAAAAACTCGAGCGGTAAGTTTATTGGCTGAAGTGAATTCATTTATGCTTGAGATCAGGGTTAAGGGTAAAGTCAGAAACCTTTTTGTAGTGGGTCGAAATTAAATTGTATACTTTTATAAGAGCTAAAATGCAATTTTAATATCTTATATCTTCATAATTTTTAACGGACTAAATCGACATTTTATCATTTTTGAGGGGCCAAAGTGTAATTTTATCATTTACTAATTTTACCTCCATTGGCACCACCCCTAATCAAGGTTCAAACCGCAAGTTTGCCTATGTGGTAGTGTAACGGGTGCGTGTGTGGGTGTGAGAGTTTGAACTTGTATTGTATAAAAAATTTGGTCAAATTTTACAATTAGACTTTGTACTTTGTGTAAATTGTGGATTTAGTACATGGATTTTAATTTGATCAATTTTGTACTTTTCGAATTTTGAAATGTCAATCTTGACCCAATGGTGACTATTAAATCCGTTTGGTTAAATTATGTCATTAGTCTTATATTATGCATAAAGTTATAGATTTAGTCCGTGTTGACCAATTGAACATTTTTAGTGGCTATATTTTTTGAATTTCAAAATTTTAGTCTTAATACAAATGACAGTCGTTAAATCTATTAACTGAGTTTTTGTGAGTAATATGTGAAAATAACAAATAGATATAGCATTACACATGTGATAATATGTTTGACACATCAAATTTAAAAATAACAGAACTTAATGAATTTCATAGTTATCATTTGGTTAGAACTAAAATTTTCAAATTCCAAAATTATGGGGACTGAAAATGACCAAATTAAAGTATATGTACTAAATCCATAACTTACGCAAAGTACAGGGTCAATAGCAGAATTTGGCCAAAACATTCAACCCACATTAAATAAAAATAAAATCTTTTCAAAACTCTTTTGAGATGATAGATCAAAGAAATCTCACTCTCTACCACCAACGTTTGGTGCAACGGTAATACATATTGTACATTAAAAGAAGAATGCAGATTCGAATCATGGAAACAATATTATTAGAAAAAATAATCATGAACTTTAAACATGAAAATATAAGAATAACAAAAAATTAAAAAGAAATATCTCTCTTTTAAATATTCAAATATGGATATGATTGTATTACATTACCTTATATTATTATCTTATAAGAGACAAAATTCTTTTGAGATGAAGGATCAAATGAAAGAAAATGAGCATGTCATTTCATGATCTATATGTTATTCGGCTAATGTTGAATTTAAAAAAAAATAATAGCTTAGTTGGCATTATCATTATTGCAGCAATTAGAAATATGCGGATTTCAATGTATTTAAACGTATTTTTCCTTCAATTTAAGAATAAGAAAAAGATTGTAAATAGAATTTGACATTATATTAGGAAAAACTTAAAACCCAAAGTTTCCATGGATATTTTTTTTAGTTGCAAATCAGTCCACTAATTTGAACCAAAACATAACCTTATTAATTATAAAACAAAGACCAAATTATATCAAAGTAAAATATGTTAGAGTTGTATGAGGTGAATCCCATTTGATTCTGTTTGAAAAGTTAAAGGTGCAACTCAGTTGTTAAAGAAATAAAATAGAAAAGCAAAATAAGGGATCTATGGGGGTGAAGGACCGAGGACCCAAGGCCATAGCTCACTAAACTCGATTGGGGAGTAGAGCCCCCTGGTATAGACCATGTCACACAGGGTTGTTTAATCATTAAAATATGTAGTCGAAAACCTCTTGCATTGTTGTTTTTCAACATTAGTGAATTTCTCCTCTTTTACCCATAGTTTTTCCCGATAATAGTTTTCCACATAGAATTTGTGTGTTCTTAATTTTTTTCTTAATATTTTGCGATCACTCCTACTGCCATTATCGACGCATATTATAACAAAATACAAAAACTAAATTCTCAAATTAAATACAACATACAAATGAAAATCACATTTTAACCCTTTTAACTCTTTTTAAAATACTTTGACATAGATCTAAAAGTAAGATATGTAATTAGAGGATGTGTACATATTTGTTGGATTTTAGGTACATGTTAATTAAAACTAGTTTAATAATATCTGTTTTTAGCAGGTAATTTAATGAGGGAAACAAAAACTCTCTGATCTGATGCAGAAATTATATTGCATGCCAAATTGCATAAACCACATGGATCATTATTTTGACCCCATTGCTAACCATCATACATCTGTCCTATAAATGCCCACAAAAAATCTCCATTTCTAAGTTTAATAATATAAGGCTGCCATTTTGGTACCCATGACCCAATTATCTATATTTTTGGACTACCTTTGAGATATGGGTTTAATTTCTTTTTTCCATGTGAATATGCTTTATTTTATTCAACCTTTATGTGTGTGTGTTTTGAGACTTGATGGAGCTTGTATTGCTTGATTACTATAGTTAAATTTAGGTGTAATTGTAATCAAGAATTGGGAGAATTATGTGGGTAAATTCTTTATGATTTTTTGAATTTTTTAAAATTCAGATGACTCGAACTCGATTCAATTAATTTGAATTCAGACTTAATGTTAGAATTGTGTGACCCAAATTCTAAGAGATTGCTTGCAAGTCAAGTTAAACAAAAATATATTTTCTTTCTAGAAGATTTAGTATTTATTAGTATAATATATTTAGCATTTATTAGTATAGTTTATTTGACTTACTAATTTAGCCTATAAATAGGCTCCTTTACAATCTTAGAATTAAAGAGACACCCATTAGATTAGAACTCATAACACATTCAGAGAATTTTGTGTTTACGTTTGAGGGTTCTTTATTTTTCGGGGTTTAGTTTTTATCTCCATCTTTTGTACTCTTCATTCTTTTGCCATTATAGTAAAATTATCTTTGCCCGTGGTTTTTTATCCTCTTTTCAGGGGTTTTTCCACGTTAAATTTGTGTGTTCATCTTCTCAATTTCTTCTACTATTTTTACTTGTTCGTTGCTTAATCGGGACGATCCTAACAAGTGGTATCAAAGCTAGTTTAACTTTCATAGATCAGCCCGGTCAGAGATGGCAGCAACAAGGTTTGAAATTGAGAAGTTCGATGGTGAGACAAATTTCAATCTGTGGCAAGTTCGGATGATGGCAATTCTAGTTCAAAATGGCTTGAAAAAGGTTGTTACAGGGAAAAAGCCTGAGAATCTAAATCAAACAGAATGGGAAGAGCTTGATGAAAAGGCCTTGTCTGCAATCCAGTTGTGCCTCGCGAATACAGTATTGCAGGAGGTATTGATGGAGAAGACCTCATTCGCCTTGTGGAAAAGGTTAGAAACTCTTTATGCGACTAAGTCTCTGGCTAACCGTTTAGTGTTGAAACAACGTCTATTTACGTTTCGCATGAACGAAGGTGAGCTTCTTAAAGATCACATCAGTCAATTCATTACTCTTTTAAATGATTTAAAGAACGTTGAGGTTCATATTGACGATGAAGATCAAGCTATGCTATTATTGTGCTCTTTACCCTCTTCATACAAGTCTTTCAGGGAGACCCTGATTTATGGCAGAGACAAACTCTCGTTCGAAGATGTGAAGGGTCATTTGTTGAGTAGAGACAAACTCGACAATGAGTTTGATTTGAATAGCAAAGCAGATAGACAAGCTTCCGTTTTGGTAGCATCAAAGAAACGAGACAAAAGGTGTCGCTATTGTAAAAAGTTAGGTCACGTCAAAGCAGATTGTTATAAACTGCGAAATTAAAGAGCTACTGAGAGTAACGAGGAAGATGTAGCTGGTGCTAATTTGGTCGATGAAGGCCGTGATGATTTCTTGTTAGTGTCAACGAGCGATAACTCCAAGCTTACGTCTGAGTGGATCCTAGATTCAGGATGTTCTTTCCACATGTGTCCCAATAGAGAATTGTTCTCCACATACAGTTCAGTTGAAGGTGGAGTTGTGCACATGGGAAACGATTCATCTAGTAAAATAATCGGTATTGGTACTGTTAAAATTAGGATACACGATGGGACAATTAGGACACTCTCAGATGTCAGGTATGTACCTGATTTACGAAAGAATCTCATCTCATTGAGTATTTTAGACTTGAAAGGATGCAGAATCAACATCGAGTCAAGCGACATTAAAGTATCTCGTGGAGCTCTCGTTTTGTTAAAAGGTAAAAGAACCGGCAGTCTTTATATTCTGGAAGGTTCTACAGTGACCGGTGAAATCGGACGTCCCTCGTCCGTTACGGAGTCAAAGTCAACTCATTTGAAGCGGAGGCAACTTGGTCATAGGAGGGAAAAAGGTATGACCGTTTCGTTGAAGAGAGGTTCTCTTTTGGATGCAGGTTTTGAAAAGTTAGGGCACTGTATTCGTGAAAATCAGACCCGGGTTAGTTTTGATTTGGCAGTGCACAAGTCGAAGGCTAGAAGTCTTCCAGCTTCTAAGCATAGATTCGACTCAGTTAATTCCCTGCATAGTTCAAGATAGGCCCGTGGCGGGTTTTGGCAAAGATGGCATTGAAAGAATTTGTGTCAAGGTGGAGATTGTTAGAATTGTGTGACCCAAATTCTAAGAGATTGCTTGCAAGTCAAGTTAAACAAAAATATATTTTCTTTCTAGAAGATTTAGTATTTATTAGTATAATATATTTAGCATTTATTAGTATAGTTTATTTGACTTACTGATTTAGCCTATAAATAGGCTCCTTTACAATCTTAGAATTAAAGAGACACTCATTAGATTAGAACTCATAACACATTCAGAGAATTTTGTGTTTACGTTTGAGGGTTCTTTGTTTTTCGGGGTTTAGTTTTTATCTCCATCTTTTGTACTCTTCATTCTTTTGCCATTATAGTAAAATTATCTTTGCCCGTAGTTTTTTATCCTCTTTTGAGGGGTTTTTCCACGTTAAATTTGTGTGTTCATCTTCTCAATTTCTTCTACTATTTTTACTTGTTTGTTGCTTAATCGGGACGATCCTAACACTTAATTCAATCTGATTTGAAAATTAATAACTCGTAAACGTTTAGTCCAAACTTGAAAATGACTCGAACTGAAATAACCCAAACAACTCAAAATGACCTGAATGAACCCCTCATAATAATTGAAATCGAAACTAACCAAACCCAAAATAACCCAAATCCAAAAATTTAAAAACTTTAATTGACTCGATCTCTAACCCGCCAAATTAACAAGTCTATAAGCATGTAGGTAGAACTCGTCCATGAATTAGATAATTTGTTAGTATGAAGAAACAATGAAAGAGAGCTTAGACTCAAAGGCGAATCTAGAGAGGTCTAATAGGGACTTTTCCTCTAAATAGAAAAATTATTTTTTAGTCCCTATAAAATTAGAGACAATAATTTTAAGCTAGAAGAGCTTAAAATGAATTTAAAATTTTCAAATACGATCAAAAATGTAATTTCATCATATGAATCAAAGGGGCCCAAGCTCTCGTGTCTTCTTAAATCCATTCTATAGCATATAAATTTATTATTGATTGAGCATGATTAATCAAACTTTCAAATAATCTTAACTATACGATCAAACAATAAAAAAAATCACATAATTACTTTAACACAACCACCATTGTTAATTTTAAACAATAATTTAAAATCGAACTGCTGGTCAAATAAGTCAAACACTGATTTCTAGTTCAATGGTCCAACTATGTGTTTGACAATAATTAAATAAAAGAATGTACAAAAAATGTCAAAAAATTTATAAACTATTTCAGCAATTTTTTTTTTGTCTTGATTTATGGTTTTTTTACCATTTCATAAGCGATTTGTTGTATATTTAATTCTTACAAGTGGTCGAAAGAAATAGAAGTGGTCTTCTTTTCCAGGCATTTGAATCAAGTTCGAATCTTGGAGTTGTTATTGTAAAAAGGGCTTTACCTAAATATCACCCCAGCTCGAACAGGTCTAATCTCAAACCATAAAACAGACGATGACACCTATAATTATACACGAAAAGAAAAATTAAATTATACCTTATTATAATGGAGAAATCGAATAAAATCAAATTGCACATTAAATCAATGTTTATGAATAATTTTGAAATTTTTCTCTAAAAATACTTCACATAATCACTTTTAACACAATCATCATTATATTAATTTTAGCCAATGTTTTAAAAACCAATTCAATTATCGAACCAGTCAAACAATTAATTCTTAATTCAACCCGTTCGATTATTGATTTAATAATAATTAAATAAATAATAAAAAATTTAAAAATTATAAACTAATTTAACCGTCAATTTTTTTTACCAATTTTAAAATTTTAACTAATTCATAAATAGTTTAATCTATATATAATTTTATATTACAATTCAATTCGACTCGATTGAATCGAAATCACCTATTTTAATTCACTAGTAACATATTTTTTTAATATATATAGATACACCTAATTATAGTGATGAGACTGAATCTCGAAGACATAAAATTTTTAGATCTCAAATCTTAAAATAAGATGATGTTGTCCACAATGTTGTGTCAGAATTGCTAGCACACACCCACCCTATGTAAACCCTGTTAGGCAACCTTTTATCATCATGATTTGCACGTCTAAGAAGATTTTGATGACAAACAATGTTCTTTAATTTTTCGATGTATGTCAACATGATATCATTGTCTGAAAGTTTTGAAAACAATGATGGTGTGGGGGACCATTTTGATTCCAAATTCCAGGTAGGTCACCATTGAAAAGCACCTACCAAATGAGTTGACTTGAAGCTTTGATCATGGTGAATCATAGTGTGCTGTAACTGCAGCTATTTTGTGTTAACATGTACAATAACAGTGACAATATCTATTTTTCACCAAATGTAATAAATTTAATTTTTTTTGGATAAATTCCACCATTACTTACTAAATTATAATTCAATTTTTGTTTTGATCCCTGAAGTAAAATAAGTTATAATTTGGTCATTAAACTATTTGAAAGATTTCATTTAAGACATTGAACTATTTAAAAGTTTTTATTTAAGTCATTGGGTAGTTAATCTTTTTTTTTGTAAGCAAGCTCCAAGCGAAGATTTAACGACAGGTGCTGTATAAGAGAAAAAAGCTACTTGAATTTTGATCTGTTGATTCGTGATGTTCAAAGTTATTTCATGAAAAAAAATTGAACTGTAGAAGAGAAGGGGAAAGTGAGCTTTTAACTGGTGCAGACAATGCGAATAGAGAAAGCCATATAGCGTTAATTTTAATAGTCCAATAACTTAAATAAAAACTTTCGAATAGTTCAGTGATCAAATTAAGTGACCAAAATAAAAAAAATTTACCAATAATTTAGTGACTAATGGTGAAATTTACCATTTTCTTTATCTTTTACCCATTAAGATAATCCTTATATCACAACTATTTAAAAATTATAAAAATGTGATGATTAAGTCTTAACTTGATTGGCATAGGTATTGTCATCAATACAGAAGGACATGAGTTTGAGTGCGAACACATTATCTTCCTATTATGGATTTAGGAAGCATTATGGGTAGTTTTAAAAATTATATATAATAAAAAAAACAAATTATATCTATTTTTTAACTTAATAATTTTCCTTATTTATGATTATTAAATTGTTGTGGGGTGAGAGGATACCCCAGAATTAATGAAGATTAAAAATCTGCTTAAACAATACACCTAACTCCAAATAAAAATTTATATATAAAAATTTATAAACTTTTAATATAGTACAAACAATGTGTTTAAATTCATTTTCGTAAATAATTTTTTAAATTTATACATGTTATCATAATTATAGATATAATACATTTTCGAATCATTATTATTAAAATCAATTGTTATAAAATATGATCGGACTAATAAATAGTCTTGAATCAAAACAAATCTAAATAAGATCCACAAATGATAAGATTTAAACTAGAATAAAATTCAGAGAAAAATCATATACACGGTTTAAACTGCTTAGGACTCAAACTTGGAATCTCAAAATTACCCAAACTTCAATCTTCCGAAACCTCATTAGAAAATTAGTAAATTAAATAAAATTAAAATGAATTATTAAATATATTAAAAATCTAAATATAGGAAATATTTAGTAAACTAGCAATGGAGTTTTTAGATTTCACAAGCGGGATTAAGATGTTGACAAGTGTCTTACAGTGATATAGTAAAACATTAAAAAAAATTATATTTAAAAAAAATAGACGTGTCAATTTTTTGAAGTTGTGAAATAGAAAAAGAATACATTGTCAATTGTCAATGTACCAAATATTGTTTAATATATACACACATTAATTATGTTTGATACTATATTTTTATTAAATATTACAATTATTTTGTCTAAAATAGACCTATCAATTTTGATGTGAAGTAGAAAATTTAACTCAATCAATACGAATTGGATTCAACTTGATTTGACAACAAAAAGTCAACAACTCAAAATTTTCAAATTAAATGTTTTTGGAGCCAAATTAGTGATTGAATTGGTTAGATTACTCATTCACGAACCGATTAGTTTAAATAAAAAATAATTAAAAATTCAAACAAATTAAAAATTAAAAAATAATAAAACTTAGTTCAATCATCATTTCAACCGGTTTTTTAGTTAGTTCAACTAGTCAATACTAATTTGCGAGTCAATCAAAAATTTTTTATTCTAGATTGATGTATCGATTGGTCTTGTTCGATTTTGAAAACACTAGTTAAAACTAAATCTGAAGTGTCATAAACCAAAACTAACTCTATCACAAAATTGACCAAAATAAAGAATTATTCAAATCCAAAATGATTCAAATCTAACTTTTTCAAACAAATAATCCAAAATTATTTAAACCAGAACTAATGAAAACCTGAATTGATCCAAACCCGTAATATCTAAACTCAAAAAATCCAAACTTTAAACTCAAATAAATTAAATCCAAAACAAAATAAATCTAAAATCACTTAAACCCATTGTTGATCCAAATGAAAAAAAGGATAAATCATAAAATTACAGATGAACTTTGGTTAAACATGCAATGTTATAAATGAACTTTGATTTTGTATAATTTTATACATGAAATTTTGATTTGATTTAAATTTCATAAATAACTAATATCATTATCGATATAATATCATTTTACATTTGCATATTACATACACAAATAACTGTACTTATCCAATATAAAAATAAATTAATGTATTCATTTAATTAAATGTATACAATTGAATCAAAATCAAAGTTTTATGTATACATTTAAACCAAAATCAAACTTTAAGGTGTATAATTGCACAAAACCAAACTTCATGTATCAAATAACACATTAAATAATGGGTTAAATCACTATTTGGGGTCTGAACTTTGTAACTTTTTTCACATTGAGGCTTGGACTTTTCGTTGTCTAAGTTAGTCCTTAAACTTGGCAATTGTTCCCACATTGGGACTTGAATTTTTGTTTCAAGTTAGCCCCTAAACTTAGCAATTGTTCTCATATTGAGGCATGAACTTTTTTTTTAAGTTAGTCCCTGAATTTGGCAATTGTTCTCATATTGAAGTATGAACTTGTCTTTATTCCTATATTTGGGTTTGAACTCTAGAGTTTTCGAGGACTAACTTAAACAAAAAAAATTCAAGCCCCGATAAAAGCAAAATTACCAAGTTTAAACCCAAAAAGTAATTAACCCTTAAATCAAAGTTAAATGTATATTTATTCCAATTAAAAATAACTCGATTCAGATTCTCCAATTGGAACCATTATTATAGCAACTGATGGCGGATAATCTACATGATAGATTGTAGCTGTAGCAGATAACAAACGAATGCATTCAATCCACGTGTCGATTAATGAATGGCCCCATTTGTAAATCAAGTAAATACCCATGAAAATTAAAGGCATATCCGTCATATAAGTATCCCATTTTTTTTGCTTTATTCTTCCCCATTATTTTTTTGAAAACTAAACGCCAGGCTCTAAACGCGGGTAGCAGTTGAAGAAAATAACCTCAAATAACGTGAAATCTCTTAACACAAAATTTTTTTTTGAAGGTTAAATCTTCGAATCGATTTTTAGGTTCTTCTTTTTTCGATTTTTGATTTCGGTATTCGTTTGATTAATTTTTCAGTTTTTTTTGGTAATGTTTTTGTTTTGGAGCTTGTGATTTTCTCTTGATCCGTTATTTTCTTATGAGGAATCGTTTTTTTGTAATATATGAATCTTTTTTCCTGTTAAGTGTGAGAATCTAGAGATTTATAAGCAATATATATCCAAAATGTAATTGATCTTACACTACTTTTTTGTTTGATTCGTTTGCCTTTTGATCCAACCCGTTTTTTAGTTTCTTCTGGAAATTTTGGTTGTGTTTATGCATGGCAATGGATAATGTGGATTATTTTAATTATATTCGATAATGTTTTTGTTTTGGAGCTTGTCATTTTTTCTTTATCATTCATTTCTTATGTTAAATCATGTTTTTTTGGAATAATTGAGATTTCTTTCCTATTAACTGTGAGAATATATAGAATTATAAGCAATATAATATATATATCCAAAATGTAATTGATCTTACACTGTTTTTTTCGTTTTTGTTTGATTCGTTTGCCTTTTGATCCAACCTGTTTCTTTCAGTTTCTTCTGGAAATGTTGGTTGAGTTTATGCATTGCAATGGATAATGTGGATTCGTATAATATATCGATTCGATATTTTAATTATTATCCGTAACGCATTTGGAAAGAATGCTAATTTATTGCTCAAATCCGCTTGCAGATTCCGGTTCAGATTCATATATTGATTATCTGAATTCTGTTTATTACTGTGGATCCAGTTTTAGTTTCTTCAAGAAATGCTGATTGAGTTTATGCATGGCAATGGATAATGCAGATTCGTATGATATATAGATTCGATATTTTAATTATTATCCATAATGCATTCGGAACGATTGTAGATATTTATTGTTCAAATTCGCTCTACTTTTGCAGATTACCAGTTCAGATTCGATTATCTGAATTCTGTTTATTATTGTGAATTGGTTTTCATTATCCGCTTTATTTTTAAATTTTCTTGGACTTACTAAATTCGGGTTTTAAAGATGATTTGTGCACTCAGATTTTAAAAAAATTGCAAATATCCGATCCTTAGTTGAGTTGTAGGATGTGAGAGTATTAAGTAAATTGTTAAGATGTTTCCTTTCAGACCAATCTACAATTTTGTTAGATATGACTTTTAATTATTTAGGATTTTGTTACTTGGTACTGATGTTATTTTATTACTAATGTTTCAGATTGTAGAAGATGGCTGAGGGTGAGGATATTCAACCCCTTGTCTGCGATAATGGAACTGGAATGGTGAAGGTACAAAGCTTGATTCCTTATCATTATTTAAATGCCATTTTGGGTATTAATTTAGAGCTTTAGTTTAACATTTGTTTTGAGAATTGTTACGTAGGCTGGATTTGCTGGTGACGATGCTCCTAGGGCAGTGTTTCCTAGCATTGTCGGTCGTCCACGTCATACTGGGGTAATGGTTGGTATGGGACAGAAAGATGCGTATGTAGGCGACGAGGCTCAATCGAAACGTGGTATTTTAACTCTAAAGTACCCAATCGAACATGGCATTGTCAATAATTGGGATGACATGGAGAAAATTTGGCATCATACGTTTTACAATGAACTACGTGTTGCTCCGGAAGAGCATCCTATTCTCCTCACTGAAGCCCCTCTTAACCCGAAGGCCAATCGTGAGAAGATGACCCAAATCATGTTTGAAACCTTCAACGCACCTGCTATGTATGTTGCCATTCAGGCTGTTCTTTCCCTTTATGCTAGTGGTCGAACAACTGGTAAGCAATTCATTTTTTTTCTTTGTCCAAGTTATGATATGTTTTGATTTGTCTCCCGATGTTTTGTATGTTAACTTGTTTCGGAATCTTATTGAAGGAAGATCACCTTCCTGCAATGCTTTGTTTCTAAGTTTCATGATTCTTTGCTTGTTTTAATTCCGAAATATCCGTATTTAGTCATTGAGGAGCCTGATATATAATGAAAATTTTGTGTTTATCATAGATAGAGGTGTTTTTATAGTTATGTTTGGTTGGTTGTACTTAATTGCGTAATGCAGAGGTATGTGAGATTTTTGTTGTGTGTGTTTGGAGCAGGTATTGTGCTTGATTCCGGAGATGGTGTTAGCCACACAGTCCCCATTTACGAGGGATATGCTCTTCCACATGCAATCTTACGTCTTGATCTTGCTGGTCGTGACCTCACTGATGCCCTGATGAAGATTTTAACCGAACGTGGTTACTCATTCACCACCACTGCTGAACGAGAAATCGTGAGGGATGTGAAGGAAAAGTTGTCTTACATTGCTCTCGACTTTGAACAAGAACTAGAAACTTCCAGGACCAGTTCCTCTGTTGAGAAAAGCTACGAGTTACCTGATGGTCAAGTGATCACCATCGGAGCCGAAAGGTTCCGATGCCCTGAAGTTCTTTTCCAACCATCAATGATCGGTATGGAAGCTGCTGGTATCCACGAAACAACTTACAACTCCATAATGAAGTGCGATGTCGATATCAGAAAGGATTTATACGGCAACATAGTGCTTAGTGGTGGCACTACTATGTTCCCCGGTATTGCGGATCGAATGAGCAAAGAGATCACAGCATTGGCTCCTAGTAGCATGAAGATTAAGGTAGTTGCACCACCTGAGAGGAAGTATAGTGTGTGGATTGGTGGTTCCATATTAGCTTCCCTCAGCACTTTCCAACAGGTAAGTTCATCACACATACATTTTCGTATCAGTTCATTTTACGAACAATTTTTTAACACGGGACCGTATAATTGCAGATGTGGATTGCAAAAGCTGAATATGATGAATCTGGCCCTTCAATTGTGCATAGGAAATGTTTTTAAAGCACAAGCAAAGAAGAGATAGGCTAAGCCTCAACAACTGCTCTGTCTAAGGTTTCTTGCAATTTCATATTTTGGTTTCATTATCTGCTTTTATTTTTGGTTCCATCATGTTGTCGTTTGGACAATAATCTTGAAACATTTGATGATTGTTGGAATATTTATATTTTCAGTTATCATCTGTTTTTCTTTTTGGTAGTGAAAGATAATTGCCTAAGAAATTTTGTTGGCTAGTTTGGTTATTCATGTTTTCATCTTTATTATATTTGCTAATTATCATCTATTTGATAGCAATAATTCATTTAATCAACTTTTTAATTATGAAAATAGTAAATTTTAAATTTTTTTAAACGTATTTTATTGTATGTATGTAAATCATAATTTCTTATATAAATTGCAATTAAAGCAGAACATTAAAAAAAAGTTTGAAATTCATCATGGTTATTTTCCTTGCATATTCCTCAAATTCTCAATCTTCCTAATTATTAAATAAATTTTGAGGCAATGATATTGTACAATTTTAGAGTATCATATATAGTGTTTTAATAATCGAATCAATAGTTGAATCAATCAAACTATTGATTCTTGATTTAATTAATTTGATCAGTTTAATTACTAGACCAACAATAATAAAAATTTCATAAAAAATTTAAAAATAAAAAATTTATTAAACCAATTCAACCTGTTCAACGACTGACTTTTGTACTAGATTTCGAGCAATTTTATGTTCAATCCAATCGGTCTGACTAATCAATCCAATCATGTTTTAAGAACATTGGTCACATCATAGAAGCTAAAATAAATATTGTTGCGAAGTTTAGATATCAAAATGAAACTAATTGTCAAATAGTAAAAAATTATACTATCCTCTTTATAAATAAACACTAAAAATTCATTATAAAAAATTTCCCGCAGTAATTTTTGTTTTATGTGAATAATAATTATGAAATCAACTTAAATAAAATCCATCATATTAGAAAAAGAGATTAAGTAATGGGTATTAAAAATTTATCATATTATAGATTTTTAAATATATTTTTTTGGTAGAAATTTTTAAATATATTTTAAATAAAAGAATAAAAAAAATCAAAATTCAGTTTTTGTCTTTGTATCTTGAAATTTGATTCTTATACACTAATTTAACATAATTTTTGTCTTTTATTATTATTAAGGTCATGTTTTATTCTAGACATTAATAGTATTAAAAGTTGTATTTAGTTGGGTGATGTGAACATTTAAAAAAAATGAATTATTATAACATTTAAAAAGTGAAGGTATGTTTAGGAGTCAACAATTAATTAAGCCAATCATTGATCGATTAATTAAGTTGGTTAACCAAAAATTTTTTATTATTGATAATTTTTTTAAATTTTGAGTTTAATATAAATTTGAATTAAATTGATCGGTTAAATTAAATTTAAATTATAAATTATATATTTATTAAAAATAATATATATTAAGCTAAGTTGATAGTTTTGGTTATGAAATTCGACTAAATTCAATAATTAATAATCGATATAATTAATTAAAATTATTTACTTAATTGAAATTAACATTAAATATGATTTTAATCGGATTTTATTCACTTGTAATTATGATTATTAAAATAATTATTTTTAAAATTTAATTTTTTTTTCCAATCTTACAAGTTAAGTATAGTTAGATGAGTGATGAAAACTATAGATTTGACTTGAAGTAAAAGATTCTGTAGAGGGGAAGATAAATATAGTATTCAAAGCTAAAACGACGTAGCTTTAGATCTTTTTGTCTTATCCGGTTTTGGTTGTTGGTAATCCATGGTTAAAACATGCATTAAGTCCCTAAACTTTTCAAAATTTTGAAATTTAGTCCTTATATAATTTTCAGGAATTTAGTCTCTTAACTCGGTTAAAGCTTTTTGTTAAATTTCTTGGTGTGATATTTTGAAATAGAAAAAAAGTTCACACGTGGTTGGTAGCCATGTGATTAAAAAATGACGTTAAAATTAATCTAAACTTAACGAAAAAAATTAACAGTATTAATAGATAGTCATAAATTTTGAAATATGAAAAGTAAAGAGATTAAATTTCTGAAAAGAAAAAGTATAATAACTTGTGACATATTTTTATCAAACTAAAATGACGTCGCTTTATGCGATTGTCTTTTTTCGATATGGTGGTTGGTAATCCAATGTTAAAACATGCCGCAAGTCGCTGTATTTTTCGAAATTTTAGAATTTAGTCTCTTAACTTTTCAGATTTCAGAATTCAAAACTAATTGTTAACCCTGTTAAAGTTTTTTTTGTTAAATTTGTTGGTGTAATATTTTAAAATAAAAAAAACTCACATGATAGCCATGTAATTAAAAAATGACGTAATTAACTTGGAATTAACAAATAAAAATTAACAAATTTAACATTTATACATAAATTTTGGAATCTAAAAAGTAAATAAATTAAATTCATAAAAATAAAAGTATAAGGACTAAATTCTTAATTTTTAAAGAGTATAAGGACTTATGGCATATTTTAACCAAACTAAAACAACATCACTTTAGGCCATTTGTCATTTCTCGATTTGGTGGTTGGTAATCCATTTCTAATTTAAAAGAATCATTATACCATTATTTTTTATTGGCACAAATGAGTTTTTTTTTTAAATTTCAAAATCTCACATTAATAAATTTTAAAAAATTAACAGTGTTAATTTTAAAATCTAAAAAGTATAGGGACTAAAGTCTTACAAATAAAAGTATAGGGATTAAATTTCAAATTTAGAATGAGTACAGGGACCTAGTCATATTTTAACCTAAAGATAGTATTTAAAACCAAAACGACGCCGCTTTACGCCATCTGCTTTGGTAGTTGGTAATCTGTTTCTATATTAAAGGAATCAAAATCCAGTGTTGCTTTTTATCCAACTTTTTTACAAATGGAAAATACTGGTTTTCGCGCCTTTTGTTGTCGGAGAAAGTGGGTGAAAAGGGATTGGGCTATCGCAACTGTCGCAATCACCGTCATCATCGCCGCCATCATCATCTTCATCCTCTTTTTCACTGTCTTCTCCGATTCTCGTAACCGCAAAACTTCCTCGCCTACTTTTGCTCCTCCTTCCGCCGGCGATTTCGTTCCGTTGACTTTGCTTCAAAGTGCCAAAGCTACAGGCGCCTGTACTGGATTAATCCTCCTCCTTCTTCTCTAATTGTGTTATCATATATTTAAATTAAGTAATTAACTTTTTTTTAATGTTTTCAGTTTGCTTAAATGGAAGTTTACCTGGATATCATTTCCAGAAAGGCTTTGGATCTGGTTCTAGCAATTGGCTTCTCCACATTGAGGTAAATTCTCTACTTTTTCTTTCAAATTTCAATAATGAACCTGAATTCAAATCCGAGCCAATTCAATAGGATTGTAAATGCCATCAGTTCAACTCAAATTCGAATTTACTCCAACTTAAAATGATTTACGTTCGAAGTAATTTGAATTTGAAGTGATTCAAGCTAAAATAGTGTGAATAAGTAACTCAAGTTTAAGTGTGAGATTGATTCCATTCAATCAAGTTTTGTGAATTTTCTTTTTTTGACTCATCCAAAATAGTTGGATTTAATTTTCGATTTTTTCATATTGATTTTTTATTTTGGATTTTTGAACTTATTTTGAGATAAATGAATTTATTTCAATTTTTTAAATATTATTTAATAAAGTTTAATTTTTTTTATAAATATTTTAAAATATATATTTTCAAATAAATAAAAATTAATAACATTTATATGCTATTTTTAAAAAAAATAATTTTTATATAAAAACCTTTAAGTTTTTTTTCAATATTTTAAATATAAAATATTTATTTTTTTATAAATAAAATATTTATTTTTAAATCATAAAAATAAATTTAATTATAAATTAAATAAAAATAGAATACTATCCAGTTTAAATGATAGTGATTTTTTAATTTACATTTCATAAACCATTTAAACTTTGGTAAATTTTTCGGTTTCTAAATTAATCCAAATAGTCAATATCAATAAGAATTAAAATTTAATCCAAATTCAAAATCATCAGAATCCAAAACCAACTTCAATTAAAATAAACTCAGAAAATTCAAAATCTAAACTCCCTCAATCCAAATGATCCAATTCAAAACCAACTCACTATTAATTCAATTATACTTGAATTTTTTTTTCTTTTTAACAATAATTTGACTTTTTGTTTATAAAATTTTCTATTTATTGAGTGTAGGGTGGAGGTTGGTGTAATTCAATAGAATCATGTAATAGTCGAAAAGGAACATCTTTAGGTTCATCAAATTACATGGAACATCAAGTTCAATTTGCTGGGATTTTAAGCCAAGACCCTTCTCAAAATCCAGGTTTTTAATTTTTTTTTTAATTTTGCTTCATATTTTCTTTTTTATTGAAAATTTGTTGTTTAAAGAATATACTTTCAGCATGAGTAAACTTTTTTTTTCCCTTTTTTAGATTTTTATAATTGGAACAAAGTTAAGCTACGTTATTGTGATGGTGCATCTTTTGCCGGCCACCCTGAAAGTGAGTTCAAGGTAAAACTAGTTAGTAATTTAAGAATTAAGATTGGTCTTCTTTTTGGCATTAAAATGATAATGAGATTATATTAGATAAAAGTACCATGAAGGCTCTTGTACTAAGAGGTGGATTGCATTTTGCTCTATCTATTTAAAAATTGGGTAAATTAGTTTCTGTACATTAGATCAAAAAGCAAACTGATCATTCTGTTAAAAATTTGTGTGGTTATTTCATCAACCAAATCAGTTTTTAACGGTAGAAATGGTAAAAAATTTTAACAAAAAGGACAGTGTTCTCTTTGGTCCAATGTACATGGACTAATTTGCCTATTTTTGAGTAAAGGGGTAAAATACAATATGACTTCTAATACAAGGACCTCCCTGGTACTTTTACCAATTACATTGTCATTATTCATGTTTTTGTTGTTGTATTTAATAGAATGGAACAAAACTTTTCTTTAGAGGCCAACTAATTTGGGAAGCAATGATGAATGAACTCTTATCACTTGGCTTATCTAAGGCAAAAGAGGTATTAGAGATTCATATTAAATGGTGAAATTGTTAATTACGTATTTTTGTAATGCAATCCCTTTTGTTTCAAGGTAATGGATTTTATGAATTTGCAGGCATTTCTTACAGGATGTTCTGCTGGGGGATTAGCAACTTTTATACATTGTGATGACTTTCGTGATCAGCTGCCAAAGGATGCTACCGTTAAGTGTCTTGCAGATGCAGGTTATTTCCTTGATGAGTACGTTCTTTTTGGTACAAATCAATGCCTTTTTAAATTATAGATTTGTGCATGTTTATATGTATTTATCAATCCATGTATGTATGCAACCATGCATTGCAACAAAATTATAACTATCTAGCTCCTCCATTGCAGGCCAGATATTCTTGGAAATCGCACCATGCTTGCTTTCTATCGCGATGTTCTCCAACTTCAGGTTTTTCAGTTTCCATATATCATAGTATTTAATTTCTTACCATATTATATCATTTGTTTTTGGTCATTTTGACTGTTGTCTATAAAAATTTAAGGTGGTTCAGTGTACATTCCCTTGGGTTAGACCTGTTAATTAGGCAGATGAAGATCAAGTTGGTTTGAATCGAGTCTATTTAGATTGGATCAATTGTCTATTTGGATTGGAGTAATTATTGTTTTAAATTTTCGGAATATTTCAATTCAGGTTAGTTTCTTGTTTGGATTGTTTCTGCTTCAGCCATTTTAAGCGATTGTTTCTGCTTCAACCATTTTAGGCTTAAGTCATTCATGTTTTTTTTACATTGGGTCATTCCGAGTTTTGGTCACCTCGAGTTTGGTTGTTTCCTGTTCAAGTGGTTTTGGATTTGATTCAATTCGGGTTTTGGTTGAATGATTTTGGGTTATTGACTTGTCACATTGGGTTAGATTGAATTTTGGTTCACGTTTGTTGGATCTAGCTTTTATGTTCGGGTTAAAATTGACAAGGCTACCTTTGGTCCTTCTATTCACTGTTTTCAAAACTAGACCAAACCGGTTAGATTAGGAGCTGGTCGGAGTACCGATCTGGAATAAGAGGTTGGATTAGTTTACCCACGAATTGGTTGAACCAGCTATTGAACCATTTTTTTTAATAACTTGACTCTGTAAACTGGTGAGACCGAGAATAGGTGATAAGACCTGTTCGATTACCGATCCAGTTACTTGACCCTTGTAAAAGTTAATATCTTGTCTGCCGGCATCTCAGGGCGTAGCAAAAAGTTTGCAGCAGGATTGTGTTGGAAGAATGGAACCGGTTAAGGCAGGTTCTTGCTTTATATATGTTCATTTTTTTCTCCTTTGATGTTCAATGTTCAACAAATTTACTAAAATTGTCTCCCATAATCTACTGTTTGCTTCAATTTTTCAGTGTATCTTCCCTCAAGAAATTATCAAAAATGTTAAGACCCCATTTTTCGTTGTCAATCCAGCTTATGATTCTTGGCAGGTGCCTTGTTATTTGCTAACTTTTTAGTGCTATTTTCCTTTTCAATTATATGTTCTAACACTGACATAATCTTTAGATAGAAAATATCTTAGTCCCTATTGGATCAGATCCCCAAGGCTATTGGAGCAGTTGCAGATTAAGCATTAAGAAGTGTGATGCTACACAAGTCAAAAGACTACAAGGTGGTTGATATGTAATACTTTTAGGACCGTACTAAGAGTCAGATTGCATTTTGCTCCTCAGAAAATGGATAAATTAGTTCATGTAAGGTAGATCAAAGGCCAAATTGGTCATTTCTGTTAAAAATTTATTCACATGTCCTGTTAAAAATTGGCATCACTAACGGAATAACCAGACAATAACATGTGATGCAGACGTATAGAGACTAGATTTAACAGTGAAATGAATGAAATTTTTAACAAAATAGCTAGTTTACTCTTTGATCTAATGTATATGGATTAATTTGTCCATTTTTTTGAATAGTGGGGAAAAATGCAATTTGATTGTTATTATAGAGATCTTCATGATATTTTTACCGACATTGAAATAGACATCATGCCTTGTGAATATTTCCAAGCACTGATGCAACTCTAATGTTGTGGCCTTGCTTCTCTCATTTAGGTTACCGTGATGCTATGCTTAAGGCACTAAGCATGTTTCAAAGAAACGAGGAAGGGGGTATGTTTATAAATTCTTGCTTTTCTCATTGCCAGACATCATATTCTGCATGGCATTCACCCAATTCTCCAAGAATCAACAATAAGGTAAGTTAATGTCTTACCATGTACTGTATTATGGAGTATCAAATGGTAGTGTTCTCATATTTTCTCTTCACTCGGATATCAAAACAGACCATCGCCGAGTCAGTGGGTGACTGGTACTTCAATCGGAAAGAATCGAAGCTTATCGACTGCCCTTATCCATGCAATCCAACTTGTAATAACGATGACTACACGTGAGTTTTATAAACAACATATCCAGCGACTAGCATTAGTTTTTTTTTTTCTTCCAGTAGACCCCAGTTTTAAACTTACCCTGTTGGATATTATAGCATTTGTTTTTTCATTTCTAAGAACCGATATCATTGTTCATAGTTGATTTCAGGTCGTCCGTTTTATCTGCTGCTGTATGAATGGATTCCATGTTTGATCGACTTTTCAATACCCCTGGCAAGTTCGATATACTCGCTCTGTATTCTTTATTTTAAATAACATTGATGTACACTTTGTATATCATCTTCTAATTGGTAATTTCAAAAAGCTTTAAAATCTTTCATTCAAATTGTATTTAATTTGAATAGAACCACTAAGATTAATTTGAACCGATCATTTCAATCTAAAGAGCAGTAAGTTGTTCTATATACCTTGTTGAACTCTAGTACAATCGATATGAGATTTATGGTTGTTTTTTAGGACCATTAAATCTTTCCCCATTTCAGAATTGCTTAGTGGCATGTATATCATTAGTATCTCTAGAGTAAACTTTGATAGCAAATATTGTGGTCTACATCAACCTGCAAGATATTGTTTGTTTTGGTTAATTGAAAAGACAGCCTTGCAAGTTAAAAATAATGGGAATATTTATATATTCAATTGAATTTAATACTTGTGGTGTTCATGCGTTTTTGGTTGAGTGAGTTATTTTAGATTTTTTCATGAGTCTGAGTGATTCTTAAGGGTGAGCTTGAAGAGTTGAGCTTATATTGACTTATGCTTGAATAGATTTCAACCAAGCTTGTCTAGCATTGTCGGTAAAGCACAAGGCTCGTTTGAGCCACACGTACGGAATCGATGCTTACTCCAAATACAAACATCTTATTGCCAAAAAAACCCTTGACTTTTAAGTGTTTTTTTTGAGTTTTTTAATTTGCTCATAAGCATCAAAGGTAATGAACTATGGGGAGTGCCTCTTGATTGATTCTCTCATGAAAAATCATAAAAGATGAACAAAGGGAAGTTGCTTTCATACTTCCCAATATCAAAAAGATTATATTCTCAAATCCACTGCAATCGGACTTGGTTCATTTTGGACCCATCAAAAGAACAAGCAATTTCTAATTGCTGCTTATTCGTTTGATAATGGTCTAATTGTGATATTAGTCCTTTTATTATGTTAAAATTTCGAATTTAATCACTTTAATGATCTCTTTATTCTTAAATGTTAACACTGTGATTCTTTTTTTCTACAATTTCTATTTCGAGATAAATATCAAAATTATACATAAACTTCGATCCAATGTATTTGATATATGATCTGTCAAAAAAATGTATTTAATATATAAATTTTGATTCAGTGTAATTATACATATGAAACTTTGATTGTGGTTCAAATGTATACATAAAACTTTCAATCATACACGTTTTAAAAAATAAAGACATTAATTTATTTCTATATTGGATAAGTATACTTATTTGGGCATGCAATTTGTAGTAGATGTAAAATGATGGTATATTGATAATAATGTTATTCGTTTGTGAAAATTGTATCAAAATTCATGTATAAAATTGTTCATTAGATTAAAGTTCATGTATAGTTTTGAATTTTACCCCTTCCTAATTCTACCCATAAGCTATGTCCTCCTAGTGGCTGAAATAGCAACAATATAATTAAAGTGATGACATTGATTTTTAAAAAAATTATCGTGTAAATTTATTACAGATTCAACATAGTTAATTGAATTTTCACATGAATTTAACTATGTGATCGAATAAACGTTAAATAAATCTACATCTTACTAATAGCGTTATCAATTTGGACAGATTAATAATATTATAAAAAAATAAATAAAAATAAAAATAAAGAGATTAAATTCCTTATTTCAACATGGTAGTACTAAATCGAATTAAGCCTTGACAATCACTTGTTTAGAACAGTTCATGGAGCACTTAATGGCTGTTGTTAGTGCTACGATGAATGCTGTTGTGGGGGGAAAATTTTTTGATTTGAAGAAAAGTGTAAAAATTCTCAACCATCCTTTTTAGTCAATAGTGAAGCAGAAAAAGTAATTTCATTTCATTGCTTCACAATGTTTCTAAATCATTTCATTGCTTCACAATTTTTCTAACTTAAATAATCATCAATAAGTCCTTTCTTTCTTTCTTTTCTTTGTTCTTGGGTTATTTAAAATCAATAATTTATTCATCTCAAATAGAGAATATTTACTATTTGATTAATTATGATGTTCGTTATTTTCAACCCGCTATTCGATTACTCAATTGGGATCAATCTAAGACTGTATAGTTCGCCAATATGAGTTTGCATGTGGTGAATTCGTATCATCATGTAAACGAACCCACACCTAAAGAACACGTGTTAATCTTAGAATATGATATGTGTTGGCATGCATAAGGTCTATTTAGAATGTCACATCCAGATATCGTATCATATAGATAGATAAATTAATATTTTTGAGAGAGAAACATATAAAAACACTCAATAATTTTTCCAAAGAATTTATGAAGGTTAATGTCCATTGTTCAGAAAAGGTAAAGAAAAAAGTAGGATACCTTTGCAATCTGATTAGAAATGAGAGGAGAAAAGAAGAATATATGATGTTTTTTTTTTGTGAGACCTATGAATATTGTTGTAGATAGGGTTGACCCTAAAAAAGGGGTATACCACAAAATGGGTCCAATAGGAAATTTTGTGATGAGGGTATGAAAATAAAATTAAAAAATTGGAGGGTTAAAGCTAAAACTTGTGTATTAAAATAGCTTAAATTAGGGTTTTAATTTTTAAAAGAGATTAAAAATGATTAAATTAAATTATTAATATTTGTAGGAGATCAGAATTGTAATTGTACCATTTAATAAAAGGGCAACCTGATTGTCTTATTAGTTTATGGTTTCTTCGATAGCAGGTAAATTTATGGTTGTACGAGAATGAGTTTGAATTATTCGTTTACATAGATTTAAACAAAATTTTAAGTTATCTTATTAGATTGAATTTTTTAAAAAATTATCTAAATTTGTCATCATTCAAATTGAATCCTTTAAATAAGTGCGAAGTTAGAATTTTTTTAGGCCGGAATTAAATTGTATATTTTTATAATATTAAAAATGTAATTTTATCATTTTAATAGTCTATATTTTTTATAATTTTTAAAAGATTAAATAAATTTTCTATCATTTATAGGGAATAAAGTGCAATTCTATCATTACTAATTTAAAATTTTATAACTTATAACTAAATGGAAATTTTTTCATTTTAGGGAGGGCTGGGGCCCCTATTAATATGGGTGAGTGTTCGGTCGAATCGAGTGAAAATATTTCGAGTTAATTGAGTTGATGAATCCTATTTTTAAAAATTTAGCTTTCTTTATGTATTCTTTATAATTTTTTTAAAAATATAAATTTTGGAATTTTTATAAATATTTTGAATTTTTGAAAATTATTTTGAATTTTTTTTCTAATTTTTGTTGAGAGAGACAAATTTGCTCATTTTCAAAATTGAAAAGGACCAAAGAAATATTTACACCAATCTATTATTTGATTTATTCAAATTATTCGAATTGCAAAGTTCAATTCGAGTTGAACTCGAAACTCAAATTACTTATTCGAGTTGACTTGAATAACTCAAATAATTCGAATAACTCGATTTGGTAAACTTGAAATTCGAATTTTATTTTCGATTTTTTCGAATCAAATCAAGTTTTCCTCATACTTACCTACAAGCCACTTTGGAATCACCATAAATTCAACATTAAATATTGCCTTTCAATGATAACAAGTTGGACCAACAAGTGTTAGGTATAGTTTTAATATACATTGTATTTTTAAATAGAGAATGTATGTTCGAAATTTAGAGACAATATTATTGATAAGGGCAGTCACAATCTCCGAACATGAACTGTAAAACTAAAATGGAAGATACCCAAAAAAAAAAAATTGATAACCCTTAAATAAGATCTTAAATTTGAGTGTTATAAATGAGAAAACAACGCTGACAGAATTTTACCTTATATATAAAAATTTAAATTATTCGATTCTAAATGGGATAAATATAAAAACTATATACGAACTTTGATTTCGTGGGCCTTTATATATACGTAAAATTTTAAATTGATTTATTTTTTTACAAATCACTTACGACATTATCGAATTGACATAATTTTTCGTTTGGTATATTACATACACAAACAATTATATTATTCCAATATGAGAATAAATATATGTATCTATTTCTTTAAATGTGTACAATTGAATCAAATCAAAGCTTTATGTATACATGTGTACCATAATTCAAATTTCTTGTGTATAAATACACTAAATCAAAATTTATATATTAAATTATACATTAAATCAAAATTTATGTATAAATTTAATATTTATACAATTCCAAATTTAACCAAACAACAAATTGAATAGCCATAAATTCAGCATGGGTAGATAATAAATCTTATTAATTATAATTATCATTTATTGAATAGTAATAAGTTAATTGATTCTTAAATAATTTTTTAATTTTTTATTATAAATATTCGTTTTACGGTTTACTTTTTACGATATTTAACTATCTCTTTCAACAATACTCTTTTTATCGATTTTTGCTCGCCACTTTGGATCACCTGGAGTTGATTTCATTATTGTATTAAGTGCTTGAGTTGTGACAAAACCAATGTCAATGTGTCATAATATTCTATTGATGCTGAGGCTAAAGTATTTCTTGTGTCGGTGGAGCTTGTTCTTTATTATCTACGACGAGTGTTTGCTATTTTTTTTCTCTCTGAATTGTATGGTTCCATTTATTGAATGAATTAATGAATTAACCTTTAAAAATATATATAATATATCTTGAAATTACATAATTTTGATAAAAAAGTATTCAATCCTATTGATTTCAAATTTAATCCATACTTAATGTAAACACAAAATCCAAAAATTTTCATGCCAAAAATAAGTAAAATTATTTTATCGACTCTTCCCACCACATCATCTAATTATTTAATGATATTTCAATAAATTTTTTCATGTTATTGATACATAATTTTGATAAATTTTTTACATTGAACCCTGACCCCCAAATTCAAATCTTTAAATCTTGAATCCTAAATTTAATTCAAAATTCAGGTTCAAATAAATTATCAAAATTATATATTAATAATATATAAAATATTATTAAATAATTAAAAATAGACCATAGATAATATCTTAAAAAAATAATTACAAATTCATTAATATCACCAATAAATTGAGACTACTTGTTTCATCTTCAACATAATTTCAATGCAAAACAGGAAAATGAAATGACATAAATGTGATATGAAAATGGTGACAAATGGTTGGACCAAAACCAAGAGAATCATACATCAATGTTTCCAATCTCATTAAATTCAATTTGGCCCCATGCCTAAGAAACTCAAACACGCAAATCACATCATCACCGTCCAATTTCACACCATGAAATGAAAACCGACTTATATCCGACGGTGGTAATTCAGGTCGAGGAACAACAACAACCACCTTGAAAACACTAGAGTTCTCCACCCTAGGATCAGCATGACGTAAGATCATGAAACGTGGATGGTTGATATCGCAAGTCCCCCTCCCCCTTAGTTCTATAAATATCATAGACTTCTTAATAATAATCCATTCAAATTGCGTTGTTGTTTCGATATTTGTATTAAGAATCGCCCTTTAGTGATCAGTGAGGTGAAGAAAAATGTCTTGCTGTGGTGGAAACTGCGGTTGCGGCTCCGGTTGCAAGTGCGGCAGCGGCTGCGGCGGGTAATTAAACCATCCCCTCCCTTCTCCGGCCATGAATTTTTCATTTTTTCTCATTTTTCATTGAAGGGTTATCTTCAAAATCATTTATTCTTTTATCATTTTTGTTCTTAATAGTTGCAAGATGTACCCTGAGATGAACTTTGCTGAGCAAACCACAACCGGGACACTTGTTCTTGGCGTGGCACCCCGGAAAGTGTACGTATCAAAAGGATTAAATTGAATACTAATTAAAAGAGTTAATTTCATTGTAGAAATTCGATGTTTTAAGGTTCTGAACTATGTTTACTAATATGCTTGCAGGCACTTTGATGGAGCTGAAATGGAAACTGGGGCTGAAAATGGCTGCAAATGTGGAGATAACTGCACTTGCAACCCTTGCAATTGTAAATGAGAAAAAAAAGCTAAGCATATTATGGAAGCTGATCTAAATAATATATGATGTATTTGGGTTTTTACTATTAGAATAAAGCAGCTATGGTTCATTAGGTGTTTTGCTTCTTGTATCCATGGTTGCTTGGTTTGTGTATGTGTGTGTGTATATAGTGAAATGAAATTATTTTAACTAGCTTTGTTGTGTTACTGCCATGTTATATAACTGATGAATGAATGAAGGAAAGCTCTATTTGCCTTTTGCTTACAATATATCTTCTTCTTGTAATCTTTCAATGCCATTTGGTTATATTTTTAGTGTATTTAAATTTATTAAGTTACTTTTTAAATATTATAATTATTAATTTCAAGGAATTTGGGATTAAATTTACAATTTTGTCACATAATTGAAATTGAATAGATCTTAAAATTAAACATCAATATGTAATGGTATCTTAAAAATTTATATAAATATAAATTATTATATTTATATTTATAAAAATTAAATTAAATTAAAATTTATGTATTAAATCATATAAAATTATAATTCATATATAACATTATAAATTTATCTCAAATAAAAATTAATTAATTCAAAATATTTAAATGAAGAGTGTTGACACCATTTTTTGGATGAAAACGGGGTCAACTTGGGTTTTGAAAAATGAAACGGGAGTAGAGGAGTCGCCACCAATCCTTTTTGATGAGGTGCGATCGGGTCACCTCGAATTAATCATTTTAATAAAAGTTAAGATTTACTAAAACGATAATTTTTGGTCTACGAAAATCAGAAATGAGTTCGGGAGTCGGTTACGCACGAGGAAGGATTAGCACCCTCGATACGCCCAAAAATTGGTACCTAGTTGATTAATTAGTGTCTTAGTTTCGAAAATTGAAAACTTAAAATACTTTGAAATACGATCCATCTCTTTGTAAAAAAAAACTCAAATATTAAAGACCTTCTCATCTCTAAGTGATAAAATATCACATCCAGTAAGTTAGGACACGACATCTCGAGCTTTTGAGAGTGAGTTTGTCTTTATTTAAAATTCATGCATTTTAACCTTTTTTAAAAAGGATGTTCGGTTATTTAGGGTAAACGAAGAAAGTCGAAACCCAGTAAGTTAAGGTACGTTTTCTCGAATTTCTTAAAAACGAAATATTGCCTTATTTTGAATTTTTTGAATAATAGCAAATGCAACATTTAGATAATGTGCATTATTTGTTTGGATTAAAATAAAACAATTTATTGGATAAATGCAACGAGACTTGATTCATGAAGCGATGATATAAAATAAAAATATAGTAATAAGCCTAGAACAACAATACATGAACACAACATTATATGGATGAATCACAATAATGCAAAAATACGAAATAAACAAATTAAAATACACAAAGACAATAATCATACAACATTTAAATAATAACATCGATAGATAAAAGACCAATGAATTAAATAATAATTTTTTAAGAAAATAAATGGCATAAAATAAATTAAAATAAATAATATAAAACATTTTAAAATGACAATAATAAGTTTGAAATAAATAATGTGAAAAAGGAAATTTAAAAATCAATAACACACTAAACGATAAAAAATATGTTTATACAAAAATTAAGATAAACAGTATGTATATATATGTATAAAGTATGAAGTGAATGATATAAAAAGAGCAAATAATAGCAGTAAAACATTTCGAAATAAATAAATAGGATTCAAAATAAGATACGTATAACAATTTAAAATAAGCAATATATAAATAAATAGAGTTTAAAATAAATGATGTAAAAAAGAAATTTTATTTAAAAAAGGAACAATAATATACGAAAAAGAAAAAAAGATATATGAAGAATAGAAAATATTTATATAATATGTGCAAAGAAACCAAAATAAATAATGTATGTAGAGTAGTTTAGAATAAACAATATATGCAAAACAACTTACAACTTTGAGTAATTGATACATAAAATTGGTTAAAATTAATAATATATGAAAATGAACCGTATATAGAATATTTTAAACACATACAATAACAGTTCCTTTTTTAAGAAAAAGAATTAAACAGGTGAAGGATTAATTCGAAAACAATACAAAATTCTAGGTAACAAATAAAAAGATACTGCCAGGATTAAAATGAAGTGCACCTAAAATCATAAGGACCAAATGGGACAAAAACCATAGCCCTAACATGCGCATGAGGCCCGACAAATCAAAAGACTGATTTAAAAAACAAGCAAAATCTAACAACTAAATTAAGAGAAAAAGCAAAGATAAAATAGGGCCTGATCAAAGGACGCTAAAGATGGAGGGACCTCGTGTGCAAATATCCTAATAATTGAGGATACATGAATCCCCATCCCCACCAACGGCACCGTTTTGTTTGGTGTTTAAAACACCCATTCTCTTTATTATTTCAGCCCTAATTTCATAGAAGAAAAGAAAAAAGAACAAAAAAAAATAGAATGTTAAAGCTTCTCTCCCTCTCCTCTCTTACTGAATCGTGAGCCCGTCGCCGTCGCATCACCGCGCCCCCACCGTATCGGTGGCTGGCGATGCTCAAGGGTGGGTTTTTAGCCCCCGATTCAACCAGGTATGAAGGCTAAGATTTTTTAACCAAGAAAACCCGAAAATGAAGGGATCTCCACCCGTTTTGGGTTCGGCTCCGACGACTGAGGGAACCGCCGACGGTGTGACCCAGGGGTTCGGGTAAGTTTTCTCCCCGTCTTCTTTTTATTTCTTGTTCTTGAAGCTTAAAAGCAAAATCAAAAATGAAAAAAGAAAAAAAGAAATCAGAAATTGAAAAAACGTAACCTTTTTCTTTTGTTTTTGCTCTTTTATTTCTGAAATATGCGTGTGTACAAGAATGGGGATCCCTTTTTTACAATTGCTTTCGGCTTCTGTTTTTTAGCCCTATGAGATAGAATCCGAAATCTCCCCCCCTTTTACATTGAAAATGAATGGCTCTTTATAGCCGATTATACAAAGTCCTATTGTTGTTTTGTTACTGTTTGCTGCGTTTCTGTTTCTGTTGCTGCTTCCGTCATGTTTGCAGGTGTTCAAGGAGGTGATGGGAGCAGGTGGAGGAGAGATGGCGATGGGACGTGCGGCTGACAGAGAGCAGCGGCAAGTGGGATACTAGGGTTTCAGTTTCTGAAACCCTAGTCTGATGTGGGCTTGGCTGTTGGGCCAGGGTGCTGGGCCTTTTATTTCTTTCTTGGGCCCGGGCAAATGGGCCTGCAACAAAGAGTTCTTGAATTAAAATACAAAGAGTAAAGATTAAATATATTATTGACTCAAATAAGCTAACTTTATGAAAATGGAGAAGGTGATGGGATTTTTGGATGTAAAAATCCAAAAGGTCCCTACAAAAGTTTTAGTGAATGTGGTTGACAAGGACATTGATTTGTGTGATTTTGGATGGGAAAATCAGAACCCAAAAAAGACTTTTTTTTCGTGGTTTAATGATTGAAAAATAGTGAATTTATGGTCCATTCAAATTATACGAAAATTTATTTTATGGATTTTTTTATCATATTATTTATGATTTATTTTTAATTATTTAATAATATTATAATAATTTTTTTATATTATCAATACATAATTTTTTACACTAAACCTCTTGTAGACATAATTTTGGATTCGGGTTTAAAAAGATTATTAAAAATATACATTAATAAAAAAATTTATTAAAATGTTATTAAATAATTAAAAAAAGTATCATATATGGTTGGAAATACACAATTTTTTACATTGAACTTACTAAACAGAGTGGATCATGTTGAACAGAAAAAGCTTAGACATTCATGGAAGTGAGACCAAAGCGAATTTATAAGCACAAGATGAGAGCTGCTGTCAAGTGAAAATGTTGAACTATTTACAATATGTTATATATATATGTGCCCTTTAACTTGAGAAAGATTTCAACTGCTTTACATTAGAATTTATGGCTCTACTTATCAGAGATGAAAAGAAAAAACATGGAAAGTTATAGAAGAAACCAAACTGTTTTCTCATAGTGTTGTCTTCTTTGAAACCGGTTCCCGATCAACATGGTGATCTAAAGCCTGAATATGTTCAATTGAAGACTTGTCGGTCAAGGCATTGGACTCTACATGCCAGGGGTTCTTCGATTTAAGAGTCTAACAACAGAATATGAAACAAGAGAACAGCAAAATCAGCCATATCTAACACCTGCCAGGAAAAAAATAAAATGAACAAAATCGGTTGAGACATGAAGACAGTCCTAGACCATTTTAACGAGACAAGGTACTAAAATGTTGATACCTTATGGTCGTTAATATGAAACGTACACAAGGATAAAAATGCTCTCACCCACCACCTTAAACATGAAACCAAACTAAACCGCGAAGAAGGTATCAATGGTAGTTTGACCAAGAACCTTTGAACTCCGATCAAGGCCATGAGAAGCAACCTATTGAGAGAATATAGTATTATGAACATCAGAAAACAAAAACCTTAGTTTCCGTGAACAAAGCCAAAAAAAAAAAAAAGCGATTTGGATATTACCATATTAGTTAGAGCAGCATAGCGTTCCTCGTTCAAGTAGAGCGGTTTTCCTCTACGCATTTCGTTATCCTGAAATAAGAAAATGATGCAGAGAATCAAGTAGACTAGCCTTTAGTAACCAATCATGTTGTAGCATTGAATTGTAACCAAAGAAGAATTGAAGTGGTTCCTTCGTTGATGAATAATGGGGTGATGGGTCAGGAGATATTATGCATTCCCTTCCCTTAGGATTCAAGAAAACATTTGCGGTGAGACCAAATACCTTACCTCTTCACCGACTACGAACTTTGTTAATGAAAGGGAAATACCTTACCTCTTCACCAAATGCATCCAAATAAGGAGACAGCCAAGGAGCTTGACGGGCACATCTTTGTAGCAAGATTGTTGTTCTCTATTACAACAACAAAGACTATTAGCCTTTTTCACAGGAACAGGGCCAAGGGGGGCAGGCAGGGGCACTCAAAGATAAACTTTTGGCTTCGTCTCTGCTTTTTCATGAAATATATTAAATAAAAATTGAAGAAAAAACTAGGAGATTGATACCTTTATCAACAGAAATACACCAATACCAGCTCCACAGGACTTTGCATGAGATTTGCATCCACTCTCCCTAGTTATGAAAATCATGAAGATCAAGGAAATTGGTACTTTAGACTTAGTAATGAAGCTTAATAATAAGAATACAAGAGAATCAATAATAAATGCAGAGATTAAAGCATAAAAAAGGCAACAAGTGATGTTGATCATTAACCTGCAGCATGGTTTAAACCCTGAAGAGCATAATCTACCACACAACAGACATAACGCAGGTTCATGAACAACAGTTTTGCAGTCAGGGCAACACTGACTTATATACCTGTTGAAAGATGCATTTTTTCTCATGAATGAAAGTATTCTTGAAAGTGGACCGATATCAACTTGTATAAGGTCAAATTTGTAACAAACCTTAGGAATAGGTCTTGATAAACATGAGGCAGGCTCAGCAACTTAAAAGGAACCGCAGGATTACAGTAGAAAACATTTTGGACACTACTGGTTCTATATACCTTGTGGAAATGATGACACCATTTTAATGCAAACGATCGCGAGACTTCATCATCGAGAATAACATCTACAGGAGGAATCTTAAACATCTTCTCCAGTTTTTGTACTTCATTGAGCTCCGTTGAAGCATTTTTAGTTGCATCCATCATATGAGATGGCTTCCACATGTTATCACTATCACAGAATGGTGATCGGACAGAAGATTTAAGCATCTTCCACAACAATGCACACCTCCGCAAGTAAGGGAAACTCAATCTTCTAATAATATCTTTAATATCACAAGAAAGTTCGACTTCATTTGATACGAAATACCAGCGAGCAAAATCAGATTCTCCAAGAATGTTACAGATATCAGTAATTAGGCAATGTTGGGAACTTAGCTCATTGACGTTATAACCTTGTATCCGACATGTAATTATAGCCTGAAAATCAGCATATGACATTCACAAATTTTGTTGCATTGCAATATTAAGTGACTAATAGTTTCATTCATAGAAAATATCAGCTTTGACGAAATTTTTATTTAAAAATATCATCCTTTAAAACCTAAAATAAAACATCTTCTATGATTTGCATAAAGCAATAGAAATATCTGCCTAAAGTTTGAAAGTTTGAAAGTTTTCATTTGTTCATACCCCCCCCCCAAAAAAAAATAATAATAATAATAACCACACGCAGGCACACAAATATACTTAAAAGACTGAGGTAGCCTATGTTAAGAGAAATAGTGGCAAACCTGAATTACGGAGACAACATAGAAGACATGCACAAGGGATAGCACGGACTCCTCACATGATAGAAATGGGAATGGAAGAGAGAAGAGAACCCACATCAAAGATGAGAAAGGGTCATGAGCAAGAACAGAATCAGCTGCCCGATTCCAAAACTGAATACCGGGATTTAATGCTTCCTTATCGTCAGGGTTCAAGATATGAAGGAGATTGTCTGTCAACACTTACAATCATGAGTAAACATTTAAACAAAAACAATCCAAAACTAGGAACTTATCTGCTACTTAATTACTGTATTTAAACTAAATCCAAAATTAATAACATCCCATCCTTCACATATGTATATATTAATGCTGCTCTTGATTAAATTAGTTCAAAGAAATGTTCTCTCCCTTTCACTGTACCTCCATCCTCCTTCATTTTGGTTAAGTAGAGAAAAGTCAGTTTATTAGCGTGAGTGGAAAATTGTACCAATTTATTTCAACTTGTTTTCCCGAACGATCAAAACACCATAGTAAATTCTTCATATAGAGTTTATTGAGAACTTACTTGGATAACCATGATTTCTATATTTAAAATATATCTACACCTCTAGAATTTAATAGACATTCTGCATGAATCTAGTGCCAATTTTCTAGTGAATTCCGAAGGTAAAAATACCATGGAAGCCCTTGTACTAGGTGTTAGATTGCATTTTGCCCCCACTAAAAAAATTGGCAAATTAATCTCTACACATTAGATCAAAAAGCAAACTAGTCTTTTCTATTAAAAAATTCGTCCTTTCCTACTATTAAAAACTGTCATAGCTGACAGAATAACCAAACAATGACACGTGGCATACTACGTGTGCCCATGCTGACATATAGGGACTAATTTTTAATAGTAGAAATGGAAGAAATTTTTAACAAAATGACCAATTTACTCTTTAATCTAACATACATGGACTAATTTGCCCATTTTTTGAGTAGAGGGGGCAAAACACAATCCGACTCCTAATACAACAGCCTCTATGACACTTTTACCGAATTTCAAAGCAATAAATAGAGAAAATTGTACCTTCCACTTTATGTCGGGTGCTGTGGTAATCAGATAAAATCCCATTGCAAATAGACTGTGCAAACAGTTGAAGAGCTCTAAATCTTTGAAGAGCGTGAAGAGAATTAGTATTACTCAGGTTCTGGACAACTCTTAGCAACAAGGAAAAGATAAATTCACTAGAAGATTTAAATTCCTTATACAGAGAAGTAAGCGTATAATTTGTGGCCACAGAAGTCTTTAAACCACGAGCAGCAACTTCTGTTGACATAAGAGAATACTTGAGAATATCCCATATGATTATAGTGTGACTTAACCTTGTAGATCCAAAGAGCATCTCCTGGTTTTTTGAAAAGTTCATTTTATACAGCGCTTGAGATATAGGTTCAAGATCCTGACTAATACTTTCTGTTCTTTGATGAGAAAGAGCTTTAATGAAATCAGGCCTCCCAACCACCTTTGCCGCAGTTTTTAGAAGAGATAACCCTTGCTGAAGCATAAGGGAACAGATTTCTTCATTTGATGAAGATGGAGAACCTAGAGCAGGCAGTGGATCAACAGTTACACTCATAGCCTGCCTTCCGGTCTTTCCATTCACCGCAGGCAAGATAGCATTCACTAGTTGTCGACACACTGGACAAAGAAACTCTCCCTGACAAGGCAAACAAGTACCAGATAGACAACAAATGTAAGATAAGGATTTTGCAAAAAGAGAAAAGCCAATTTCGAGTAAGCTTGTACCTTATCAAGATCTACAATAAGTGCCCCCTCAAAGAAACTTCTTCGGGCATATCTATGACCACAGAACAAGAAGATATCTTAAACACTTTCAAGAAAGAGCACTTCTATGCAGGCACATGCATGGACAAACCTATAACACCTATTCAAAGTTACCAAGTTAAAAGGCATTTGTGTGAGACTTTTGGTTCCTTGTACAATGAAATTACGTATAATTTTCTTTTAAAAATTTCCAAACTGTACACTCAAGATTCTTCAAGGTTTTTCAGGGTTCACTGTTACAGCACTCAATGTTATAAAAGGCATTCACTGAAAAATGATATTTATTTACATAGAAAAATAATAATTTCAGCAAACCTTATATTTTTATATGCTTCCTACCATGGTTTGTCAAGCATTTTCAAGTCATAACATATCATTGCTAATAGCTAATACACCCAAAGAAAAATCATAGAAGTTTGAGCTTTAGTTTTTAATAAAATAAATTTACACGAAATTTTCATTAATTAATTTACAATATAAAATTATCAAAAGGATGTATTCTTAAGTAATATTATTTTTTAATTTCCACTTTATCCTAAAATCAAAGTTTTGAAGAAACTAAAGTCATATTAATATACGGTGGCAAAATGCAACATCGAGATAGTGACATCTTTCCCCTCAACCCCTAAAAGAAATAAGCAAATATAATAAAAATGAAAATGAATTCCCTTTTAGAAGACTTACCTTTCCTTCAGTGATGATAAATAGCTATCAAAACAATCCTGATGAACAGCATGTCCACATGAAGAGAGATGAATTCCATCACAATCTAACAGGCCAAGTGCATCATAAACAAAAGGCTTTGAAGCAGATTCTGTCAACTCTCTATCACCATTACAGTTCTCAAAACCCAAAGAGTTTTCGCTTGTCTTGCTCGAAAGAGAAGCAATGTATTTCCCAGGTCTGTGACAGTCGGCATCCCTGCTGCTTCCCAGAGAACCTCCACTGGCAGGGGATACATCATCCTTTTTAAGGCTTGAGCTTAATGAAGTATCACACATTTCTTTACGAATACGCACGCACATATCTTCTTCTAGTGTCTCCAAATTATATTCACTACTGTCCCTCATGTAACTAGATGAGAAAGGTGCTTGAGTGCTCCTCAGTGAAGGAAACCGAGACTTGATAAACTCGAGAATGACATTTACTTCACCACATTGCGCTTGCTCATTATCACCAGACTCAACAACCGAATTTTCAGTCAACTGAAATGGAGGAGAAGACAACCCTGAACTGCTGGAAGAGCCATTTGATCCAGATTGATCAGTCACTCTATTTGTGGGAATAGAACCTTGCTTCTTGTCTGCCCAACGATCTCCAGAAGGACAACCTCTATCAACAAAGCTCAAAATCCTAGATTTCTTTGTCCAAGGAAGAACAGTTAGTTAGTTCTTGCAGGAAAAAAAAATCCATTTGTCTCAAGTGACAGTAACCTAAAGACTAATCACTTACCTGGAGAAGAATCAAGAAAGAAACAGGATTTTTGGAACTAGGATCATGGCAAAGAGAGCAACTTTGTTGCACAGCACCTTCCGTTTCATGTTCAGTTGCAGAATTAGGCATTTCTGCTTCGGAATTTGAATCATAATCAGCATCTGAAGTGATGCTTGACAGAAATTTGGATTGCTCAACTTTCATTTTAGCCTGCATGGAAAATGAAAGAATAAAGAAAACAATTCAAACCAACAAACTAATACACTGGATGATGTTCCATTATAGTTCAACTTCCCATACCATTTACATTTATGATATTATGCACTGAATTTGATTATAGACAATTAACAGCATTTCTGTTTTGAAGAACATAATATCTTTAACTTTTATTCTTAGCATAAATTCACCCAACTCCAGTGCAAAACCTCACCATTATGGCCGCTTGTCTTTCACGAGCTTTTGCCTTATGCATATTAGATGTACTATCAGTAGTAGGAATAGATTTTGACAGACAGCTGACCACTTCGGGTGCAAGTAGTTGCAGTTTGGCAAAGCAGTGGGAATCAACTTCAGCAAACTTCTTCAATAAGCTCTCAATCAGAGGAGAAAAACTAGAGTTGCTAGAATCCAAATAGCTATTTCGATTCACTTGCTGATGCATTCTCATTAAAGCAACAAGAAGTGATAACAAACTTTGTTTGCTGGCAGCATAGTTCAAAGATTCACCAATTTCCTCAACAGCAAAAACTGGCATAGAATATGAATCTTCAATATAACATTCCACATCAGTAGCTCCATTCTGCTGCAAATAAATGTCTAATGCTAGTGAAAGTAAGTGCAATGCTCTCATAAGGATACCATCAGAAGCACGTGATTCGGTGCATTTATCAGTGAAAACAAAATAAAATAACACAGCACGAATAATCTTAAGTGTCACTCTGCATGTAGCAATTCTAGCAACTCTCTCAAGAGGAGGATATATTTTTGTCCACCTAGGCAGCTGAGTAGTCATTGCAGAGACACCACAGAATCGGAAGTATCTTTCTTCTGCAACTTGCAAATCCCTCGATCTCCAACGAGGATGGTACAAATCCAGCTCCTTCCAATACACCCCACGCAATGAATACATTCCCTGACACATCGGCGTTAAGAAATATTAACTAATCAAAACATTTGCTCAACCCATTAATATTGAAAGAATATTTCAGAACACAAACTCCAACCTGATTTAAGTCTGATGGATTAGAGTATGCAGCAACTTTGTCTAAAATTTCCTGAAGCTGATCAAACTTAGAGAGCTCACAAGGTAGAGATTTCAGTAGTTGACTGTGAGTGGCATCTCCAATTGCTAACTTATAAATGAACTTTCTTTTCAGACTGTCAGCTATACTGCATCCACTGAATCGCCTTTCTTGTAATATTTGCATGATCAGAGTGAGCATTTCCTTTACAAGAATTGGCTCATACCTGAAAGCACCCATTGAACCCAGTAATACTGTTGCATTACAACAAACAAGAATTCAGAAACTTATAATCTTAAGTGTGTATGGTGGTCATGGGAGTTTGAGTGCATGTGCCATTTTTACTACTCCAATTTTGCTGTCCAAAGCACAAAAGAACAAATCAAAAAGCTTGGTCCAAACTAGCAAAAGGTATTTCCATTATGATTAACAAGGTCCATAACATTTGCTTGAAAACAGAATGAACCCTGCTATTGCATATTCAAGCAGACACATTTCTGATCATTTATGGAATCTGTAAAAGGAATTAAAGGACATTAAAAGCATTTCAACGGTACAAAGTAGAAGTTAAGGGGATAAATGCATACTCATTTGATCTTTCAAGATTTAGAGAAAGGTAGTTTAATAGCCCAAATCGTTCTAAAATTCTCGTAACATAGAGATCAGGAGCAGCTAGTGCAGCACAGCATTGCAGCAAAAATAGATCAAGCTCCAAACCTTCTTCAGACCTGCAAGTAAAGGACATCAGAAAGAACTTGACAACTAAAAAATGGGAACTTGGAGGGGAACTTTTTCTGCCTAATTATAAAGCACAATTGACCAACCAGCGAGAAGAGCGATACCACTTGTAAGATACTAGTCCAGCATCCCCATTCTTCAGCCACATTCCAGATAAAAATTGAGAACAAAACACCCTGATCCGCAAGGGATGCTCCATAACTGAGGCAGAGAACCCAAAAGGATGGCAGCCCCCAAGGATATGGCCAAAGAAATCTGCATAAGTTGGTGACGACAAACTTGGAGAACAAGAAGAATTTGTTATATTTGGCATTACAGATTCACCATAACACGATTTTAATGCCTTCTGCAGAAGCAAGGAAAGTAATCGATGTAATGGAATGTGAACGGATATCTCTTGCGAACTGACATCATAAATAATATCAGGCCATTCAGACAGACTCAAAACAGGTAGAACAGCTAGACCCGTGCCAGTGCCTGTCTCCATCTCCATGTCGTCACTTGCTAGATGTCCATTATATACAGGTGAAGAAGATTCTGAGCAATGATTTTCACTTGAACCAGTTAGTTTACCAAAATATTTGCCTCCTCTAATTTCATATTGTGTTCTTTTTTTTGCTAAAAGATTCCTATCAGAAATGCCATTACTATTAGGAGAAGATATACTCTGAAGAGCTGCAGAGATACCGTCATCGACTTCCATCCAAGTCTCCAAAACCCTTAAGCACTCCTGTATTAACCAGATAGCAGAGGAAGGTACTGAAAGATGAGATATGGAATCAGATTCAACTTCAGTAACCTTTGACATACTCCTTCCTGTTAAACTACAAACAGAACTCTCTTGGGATAGCCTTCCTACTTTTGCATGCCTTACACCATCTCCATCGTCCATATCTTGCTTAAAAGTATAAGGAAGAACATTTGTTCCTTCACTTACAGAAACAGAAAATGCTCCATCCACCAAAGGGGAATGAATATTGGCAATAAAACTGCCTAAAACAAAAGGCAAATGTATGGAATCATTTTCTTCTTCTATATGGAGGTTAGTTTCCCTCTTTATAAGGTTTATCCCTTGCACAAAAGCTAAAAGCTTTAGCCAAGTTCTTACAATGTCCTGTTGCTCATGGGTTGCATATTTGGAGACTACATCATGGCTCATAACAAACCGAATATGTTCAACTACAAGGTAAGTGGTATAATACAAACTTCCCAACTTAGTAACCTGCAAAAGAACAAAACACAAGTAACTTTACACAGACCGTAAAAATTTAACATGTTACCGTTCTCATTACTATAACTTGAATGACAGAAAATGCAAACAAACTCCATTTCTACTAGACTCTCTTTCTTATTTTTGAATAATTCATTCTACATTTATATATAGCATTTGTTACTTAAGTTGATTACCAATCCCTTTGAATAAAAGTGACCAAGTTGACCTGCATAGCCATATTACCCCAGTTGACTAAACAGCATCAAGTATGGTCAAAAGAATAGCAAAAGTTTATACAATTACCTTCAAATGGTCATCTTTCTGAGAACAAGAAATAAAAATGTCGCCCAGGCATTTCAGTAGCACACCTAGTAGGTCCATCTCCTTCACAAGACGAGCAGTTAGGGTTGGCACTGTGAATATTTGGGCAGAGAAAGTTGAGATTAGAGGGTACTTGCTCTTGAGAATGCTACCACTGCCATCTTTTATGGCTTCATTTATAACAGTAGGGTAATAGCTTAAAAATACTTTAGAAAATTCATTTTTGAAGATAGGCTCTGCGAGCAATTTCAGCAGCAGTTCATGGAGTTTCTTCACAACACCGTCACCTATAAACCTCTCAGTTCTGATCAGAATACCCAATAAACCATCTAAAGAAATCATCCTCTTAGACACAAAACTCAGCAAACTCTCACTATTATTGCAAAAGTCTAAAAGCATCTCAACAACCACGTAAGTTAGTTCATTAGCAGCTTTCCCCTGCTCAGTGCCACTATCACTCTCTCTCGTTTTCCCTTCGAAGATACCTTCTGCTAAGAATAGCTTGTTTCTCCAAAAGTTAAAGAGAACATCAAGCACCGGCCCAACTGAATCTGCTATAGTCTCAGGAAGCTGTTGAATCTGTTCAGCACCTTTATGCTTCGAGCAAAAACCTTCGTGTTTCCATGCTGTTTCATCTCCACAATCACAACAACCACCGCCCGTTTTAAAAATAGAAAAATCATGACCTTTATGATTCCCATTCTGAAAACAAGGGACACAAATAGCACAAGTTGGATCAACCTCACATGTTCGGCACCTATACGCAATGTCATTTGATCCCCAAACCGCAGCACAAACACCTCGTTGATCAACACTCAATTTTGCTAGGCTTATCAAAGCATTCACCGGCTCACCTCGAAACATCAACCACTGTAACCAAACCAAACTCTCACGAAACCAGTTTTTCACAGATACACACAGCCATTTCTTAGACTTTAGCCTAGCATCTTGTATAGACTCTACCATTTCCTCATCAGTAGGTAAGATTGCGAAAACTATCTCCTGCGACAACCCATTATCACTAACGAAATCGACTATCCCTTCGTAATGCCTATCCAAGTACTCCACTGGAATCCCTAAAGCTGCTAACCTCTGATCATAAATATAAACACAACCCTTTTTTCATCAGATACTAGTAGTTCAATATCAAGCAATATAAATACAAATGCTAATACAATATAATCATAAAGCTTCAATATTTTCACATTCAACCGAATTGAATAATCAAAAATTAAGTAAACAGATTAATACAAAGAACATACCTGTATGACTCGATCATGGGGTTCAATCGACGAAAAATTTGTCGGCGATTCCATGTTAGGACAGTAAAATTTTAATCAATTTTGGAGCTTTCAAATAAAACCCGAATTACCCAAGTCCTAAATCATTCTAAATTCCTCGCCTTTTCACTAGTCGTCGACATTGCAGTGGACCAAATAGACCCTTCAGTTTTATTTTTTTCATCAATTTCTACCTTTTTTATTATTAAAAATGGTGACTTTACTCAGAAAACTTAAGCCACGTTGCGGATTTTTATTTGTACGGAAAAATTAAACTTTGTGATAGGGATAAAGATTTCTCCGTAAAAACTAATTAATAATATCACATTGGAAAGATAAAGAAATTCGATAGGTAAATGTAAAATTCTCTAAAAAGTGTCGCACTTTGATTCAAATCTCAAATTTGATTGAAATAGAATTTATACTCAACAGGATGTTTAAAAATAATATACGATAAATAATTAATTAAATATATGGTTTGAAATTTATTAATAATAACCATGAAATATGTATGTTATTAAAATAAAAAAATTAGATTAAATTGTTTATCAGTGTGTTGTCATTAATCTTGAGTCAATCTCGAGTTAAAGTATGCATGATATAGTTAAAATGTATAAAAGTATAAAAATAAAAATTTAGTTGAGTGGTAAATTAAAAATTTTATTATTGTGAGTTAAAATCTAATCAAAAGTTTTTTTTAAGTAAAAATACTAAAATATATTCAAATAATATTACTTATTTTACCTACAAAAGGGTGCTATCATAACTTTCTAACTGAGTTTGGTGACCGGATTGATGGTGACAACAACTCAATCAAGAATTTTATTAAAGTAATCATAATTTGCAAAATTTAATCCGACTGAATTAGAGCTCAAAAATTGATGTAACTGAACCAACTTTAGATCAGTCATTTAATCAACTTTAGTTATTGATTATTTTATATTTTTTAAATAATTGAAAATACATTAAATTAAATTGAGTTTTTTTTGTCGAGTCGTTTTGAAATTTCAAAATTTGATAACTGGCTGAAAATCAAATCTATAATCGAAAAATTGCCCAAACTGAATTTGACTAAACAAATTGGTTCAGTTTAGTCGGTTTTCTCAATCCTAATAAAAAATTTCCCTTCTGCTACCTATTTGGCACTTAGATGACATGATTCAAAACTAAATGTATTTAATAGTCGAGTGATCTACCCAAACTTAATGGCCCGCTTAAAATTGAGAGAGTTGAGTAAAAAAATAGACTTAAAAATCAGTTTGAGAAAAAAATAGACACGTTTAAAATATGAGTTAGGATCGAGTTTAAACATTTAAAGCTTAAACTAGACTGAACCTATTTCCTAAATTTATGATATATTATATAATTTATAATACACAAACATTAAATTTATATTTAGAACAACTAAGCCTGGGGCAGGATGAATTATATGGAATGAAAGAACCAAATTATTGAAGATGGATGAATGATGATGAACGACAAGATAGATGACCTAATGCCTTAGGATGTCTGGATTTTAACATCCATATTTAATCAACCCTTTATTTACGAATTAGATTTGTTCATAGGTTACTTATCTAGGTCAAAGATCGGCTCGAAATTTGAAAGAGTCTAGATAAAAAAATTAGGTCCGAAAAAAAGGTTTGGGCAAAAAATTTTAGACCCGTTTAAAATATGAGTCGAGTTCAGGCTTAAACATTTAAGGATCGAGCCTGACTTGACTCGACTCGTTTTTAAGTTTATAATATTTTATATTATGTTATTTTATATATTATATCATTTAGGACACATTAAAAAAATAAATATATACTAAATATATAATATTACTCTAATGTAAACATTAAAATAATATTAAGATAACTATATAAAAATTTTCAATAAATAAAAAATGTATAAAATTATTAAATATTAAAACAATACAATATAAATCTTTTTTAAAAAAATAAAAATAATATGGACGGACCTAAAATGGGTTTGGGTTAATCTTTTGTAAATATGGACGGGTTTGGAGAAAATTTTAAACCCATATTTTAAGTCGGGCCAGACTTAAGCAAATATAATGTATGTTACTATTATATTTAGGCTTGGTCCAATCCGACTCATGAACTAAATCATACGATTCTAAATGTACTAAGCATGATGTTATTAGTAAACCTATTTATAATAAGTATAATACATAATTTGACTCATAATATACCATAAATTCAACTTCAAAAATATCCAATATCAAGTTAGAGTTTAAAAGATTGTGTGTTTCATTTTGAGCTTTTATAGAAAATTCTGCTGGCTCAGGCTTCACTAAAATAATCATAACTTAGAGCCCCAAATTTGTTTTGACATTTTTAAAATTGATATGTACCTAAAAGACAACTATTTGATCTAAAAGTAGATAACTCGACCTAGAAATACCTAGAACCGTTCAAGAATGCTTGCAAGTTGGAAAATATTCTAGGCTTGAGAAATAATAGCTTTGGTGAATTTAATTTCATAACCATCACTCTATCCATACATGTATCATGATTTGTTATTAACTCAAGCAAAATTAATACATTATACAACTCAAAATTAATACATGTATCATGATTTGTTATTAATACATTGACACAAATATCGATGTCAATTGTCTATCGACCTGAGAAAGAAGAAAGAAAGGGGGAAATGAAGGGGGTCAAAAGTTTAGGTTGGTGTGGAGAGCAAAAATGTATAAGAGAAGAAAGGTTGATGGTGAGTTAATGATCGGTGCGGAAAGAGGTGATATTGTTGTCAAAAGCGTGCTAATAGTTTCAACATTGGTGGAAGAGACAACTAAAAGAAAAGCAAAAAAGAGGATAAGGGAAAAGGAATGAGGAGAAGAGAAAGGGATGGAGAAGTAAGAAAGAGGGGAGGGTTGTGGTGGGTGAGTGGCCGATAGTCGACCCTAATGCCACCACTCGAATGGTAAAAATGGCTATAAATGAGGAGAGGGTTATCCATTTTAAAATCCAAGTCTAATTTTGTTTAGACCAAAAGTGGTATTTAAATAAATCACTCTTAACAATAACAACTCCAGAATTTGAACTTGATCAAAATACACTCGTTAATCTACTCCCACTTTTTCTAATCATTTGTCAATAATTTTTTTTTTAAGTTTAATACTTGAAAAAGGACAACGAGGGAAACAATAATATTTTAGTTGATAAACACTCGCAAATCTAACATGTTTCAAATTCGAAATAAAAATAATTACATTTAACACATATTCAAAACTTAATATTCATATTTTTAATTTCAGCCTTTTTTTTATCTTTTTAGTCTAAGGAAAAAAGTTTTCATTTTTGACACGTCTCTAAAATTAACAACTTAATTTAAATCTTTTGAGCCCTTTAATCAAATTAATAAAAAAATTATATTTTAAACTCGAAAATTAAAAATTTAATTCAGTAAACTACCATAATAATCACATTTGTTTGTCTTAGGTTACATTTTAGTCAATTATGTTATTATTTTGTTACAAAATGGTCACTTTGCTATTAAGATCTGTTACCTCCCAAATGACAGTTCGATGTGGTAATGAAAATGGGTTTTAAATGCCAACATAGATATCCAATTGGATGAGAAAAGTTAAAATTTTTTTATGAAATAAAATACAAAATTTTGGGATCTCCTACGTGAATGATTTGGGTTTTAAGGTAAATTTTGTATTCTATTTTAATAAAAAAATTAACTTTTCTCATCCTAACTGGACATCCACGTTGGCATTTTAAACTCATTTTAATTGTATTGTCGTTTGGGAGGTAACATATCTTAACCGTAAAGTGATTATTTCGTAACAAAACAATTACGTAAGTGATTAAAACGTAACATTTCAAACATGAGTGACTAAAATGTAATATGAGGCAAATAAAAATGACTATTTTAAAAATTTACCCAATTTAATTTTATGAAAAGAAAAAGAGAAAATTCAAAAAAGCAAAACACAACACAACGACAATAATCTCTAAAGTAAATCAAGCGGCGAAGACAACGGTGTCTTTAAAACGAGTTATAAAATAGTGGAGTTGACTAATCATTTGAGAATAATCAAATCAAGAAGAAAATGTCTTCTAATTTTATGGAAAAGAAGCCTTCAACCATGTACAAATTTTGGTTGGCTAAGCCTTAAAAAAGCAACAGTTCATAATGGAAGAAAGAAACCATTTTTTTTATTTTTCTTTTTTGGCTTTGCTGATATTTTTATTAATTCTCCTCTTATTCCTAAGCTAAACCCATCTTCCCAAATTTGAAAAAAAAAAAAAAAAGAGTATCTTGCAACCCCAGTCACCACCAAGCTTTGTTCTTTCTGAATAAGCAAGTTGAGTTTTTTTTATTGTCCCCCCCCTTTTTCTGGGTTGTTTTGAGACAAAGATTTGGGTTTTTTCTCCTTCTGTTTTGATGGGAGCTTGTTGGAGCAATCAAATAAAGTCTATCTGTTCTTCAACCACAGGTGAGCTGAATGAATGTAATTTGGTTACAGCTTTGAACTTTTTGTTTTTGTTCATTAAAGGATTGATCTTTGCATTGCATGCATATTTCCTATGTTTGTAATGTGAAATTTACAATTGTTTGTAGTTAATTCAAGTAGTGAGGCCAGAAATGATAAAAATTTGAGTGGATCAAGCAGTAAGGTTTCTTCAGCTTGTACGATACCACATCAACCTTCAAGGAGTGAAGGTGAAATTTTGCAATCTTCAAATTTAAAGAGTTTCACTTTCATTGAGCTTAGGGCATCTACCAGAAATTTCAGACCAGATAGTGTATTAGGAGAAGGTGGATTTGGTTCTGTTTACAAAGGATGGGTTGATGAACATTCACTTACAGCTACCAAGCCTGGTTCTGGTACTCTTATTGCTGTTAAGAGGCTCAATCAAGATGGTGTCCAAGGTCACAAGGAATGGCTGGTTAGTACCGTACATATATGTGTATATATGTATACTAATATATGTATATATCAAAGCAGTCTATTTAGCTAAAAGTGCCTTGGAGGCTTTTGTGGTAGAAGTCAGATTATATTTTGTAGATCAATTAGCCTCTGAATATGAGATCAAAGAGCAAATTGATTTTTACGGTTAAAAATTGGAATAGCTGATGGAATAATCAGAAAGTAACACGTGATATGTCTCTTGTACCTCGTGTTGACCTATAGGGATCACTTTTTAATGGTGAAAATAGATGAAATTACTCTTTAATCTAACGTATAAAGATTAATTTGCTCATTTTTAGTATAAAGATTAATTTGCTCGTTTTCTAGTAGAGAGGACAAAATGCAATCTGGCTCTTAGTAGAGAGATTTTCATGGTACTTTTACCTCATTTTGGGGTGAAAGTATCATAGAGTCGCTTGTATTAGGAGTCGAATTGTATTGTCTCTTTCACTAAAAATGGACAAATTAGTCGTTATATGTTAGATAAAAAAGTAAATTGGTCTTTTCTATTAAAATTCCATCTATTTGTATTGTTAAAATTTGGCATGGTTGACAGAGTAATCAGACAGTGCCACTGTAGCTCATGCTGACGTATGGGGCTCAACTTTTAATAAAAGGATCAATTTGCTTTTTTATATAACATGCAAAGATTAATTTGGCTAGCTTTTAAGTAAAGAGGACAAATGCAATTTGACTCCTAGTATAGGGATCTCTATGGTACTTTGGTCTATTTGGTTAAAATGTTTTAGATATGGTGAAATGATGATGATGAGAACATCATTTGATTTTCTGGTATATTTTGGTAATACAGGCTGAAATCAACTATCTTGGACAATTATATCACCCTAACCTTGTGAAATTGATTGGTTACTGTTTAGAAGAGGAGCATCGGCTTCTCGTTTACGAGTTCATGCCACGGGGTAGCATGGAAAATCATTTATTCAGAAGTGAGTTTCATTTTGTTGATGAAAACATTCATATAAATGTCTGCAATCTAATGTTTTGTTTGCTTTTAATTTCGAAACAGGAGGATCACACTTTCAGCCGCTTTCTTGGGGTGTACGGATGAAGGTCGCACTCGATGCTGCCAAAGGATTAGCCTTTCTTCACAATGCCGAAACACAAGTCATATACCGCGATTTCAAAACGTCAAATATCTTGCTTGATTCGGTACGTAGCTTAGCATGTTGAAAATATTGGAATTTTATTCATTCTACTTATGTGCTGCTATATATATTGTTGCTATATTCGATATTCACAGGATTACAATGCAAAACTCTCAGATTTCGGGTTAGCTAGGGATGGACCAACTGGTGATAGGAGCCATGTTTCTACTAGGGTCATGGGAACCCACGGTTATGCCGCCCCTGAGTATCTAGCCACAGGTATTGCTCCCTGCTCTGTTTTCTTTTGTAAATACTTTATACACGTTAATCCGGTGCGATTTTGTTTTCGACCTGCACACTCTGTCTACCTATATTACTCAAACTCGGGTGTTAGTCAGGGGCATAGACAAGGGGGCCAGAATGGTAAGATTGACTACAAGATAGTTTAATGGTAAATATGCACTTTGGCTACCCAAAAATTTAAGATTCATTTCTGACCCCCTAAAGTGATTTTCTAATTTTGCCCTTAATGTGAGTGTCAGATATGAGTATATATCGGATATGGGTATTTGCAGAGTTCTCAGAGGGTCATATCTTTCATATCCATTGTCTACGTATATGTCGGGTACAGGTACTCTAGAAAAAGAGTCCGAGTAAAATAGCATACGTAGCTATTTGGTTCTCATTGTGCTTAGCTATTTGTTAGTAAATCATATGAATTGAGATGACATATCATATACTCGAGTATCGAAATCGATATCAACATTTTTTTTTCTATTGTAAAGGTCATTTGACTGCCAAGAGCGACATATACAGCTTTGGAGTTGTTCTTCTAGAAATAATATGTGGCCGACGAGCTATCGACAAGAACAAGCCGTCTGGTGAACACAATCTAGTAGAATGGGCAAAACCTTACCTGACCAACAAACGTAGAATATTCCGCGTGCTCGATACCCGTCTCCGGGGCCAATATTCATTGAACAGAGTCCAAAAGGCGGCTAACCTTGCGCTTCATTGCTTAGCCAAAGAACCCAAATCAAGGCCAAGCATGGATGAGGTCGTAAAAAGGCTCGAGCAGCTTCAGGAGCCAGGAGGTACACCAGGAAACGCCATGTAAACGCCGGTGAACCAACCACTATACCCTTTGCCTTTGCCGCCTCGTGTGTAAATGAAAATCTTTCGATGCAGCAGTGATATCGTTACTGATTTGAACATCCACGAGAACGGTTTTTCGAATTTAAGCGCGAGGATATGAGAGCATGCATGAAAATTTGCTGGTTTTTAGTATACATATCATACCATAATGATTGAAAAAGTGAAGAATATATGTTCAGTTTTATATGGAAAATGCTTTGTATGTAATGTAATTAAGCACATATTGGACCCTGTCCATAGATTAGTGAGCTGCATGTGTGTGTATACATATGTATATGTTGATTTGATATTTTAGTATATATACATTGAAATTATGTTCATAAATAAGTTACAAATATATTTTATAGTATTGAATTAAAAAATTATTAGTAAAAAATCAAGGGGAAAGTCAATTTTTTCTAAGGGTAAAATATAATTTCATTGTCGTATTGATTTATATTTTTATCGTTTTTAAAAAGATTAGATTAAAATTTTACTATTTTTGAGAGACGAATTATAATTTCACCATATATTAACTTATAAATTTAGAAGGACTAAATCAAAAAATTTTAATGTTGAGGGATAACGGTCTTGTGCACCTGTCCTTTTATTTAGACTTGTTCGTGGGTCGGGCTACCCACCCAGGTCCGAAGGTCCATCAAAATTTGAGAGTGTTTTGACAAAAACATTAGGCCCAAAAAATGGCTTAAGCAAAAAATGGCTTAGGCTGGTTTAAAATATGAGTCGAGCTCGAACTTGAACATTGAAGGCTCAAGTCCAGCTTGACCCATTTTTAAGTTTATAAAATTTTATATTATATTATTTTTATATATTATGTAATGTAGAATACATTAAAAAAATAAATTTATACTAAATATATAATACTACTCTAACGTAAACATTAAAATAATATTAAGATTACTATATAAAAAAATTTAATAAATAAAAAATGTATAAAATCATTAAATATTAAAATAAAATAAAATAAAATAAATATTTTTTTGCCTAAAATGAGTTTGTGTTAGTCTTTTACAAATATGGACAGATTTAGGTAAAATTTTAAGCGCATATTTCGAGCTAGGTTGGATTTGAAAAACATAAAGTATGTTTAAGCTCAGCCCGACCCATAAACACCTTTACTTTTAACCACGTAAAAATTATTAAAAATCATAAAAATATTTTAAAAATAAAAAAAAAACAATTTAACTGTCAATTTAATCGATTTGTGAGAATAACTAATTTAACCTTCTATTTTAAGTTAATATTTTATTCAATTTTTTATGAAAATAATTAATTTGAGTCATTGCTCGTAGAAAAGTATATAAAATAAAAAGCGAAAACGTGTGTGAGGATAACATCTATGTCTCTCAATCAATTCTTTGATTAGTATTTGTGTTCCCATTATAAGACCTGGTCAAATAACTGTTTGATTTTCAATTTGGTTTTATTAGTAAATTGACCTTTAAATTATACCCTAATTCCAAATTAGTCTTTAAAGTTTTTCAACTAAAAACTATCAAATGTTATTTCAATTTAACCCAAAAACAATATCAATTAATAATAACACGACATATGATACATTCATATAGGAAGTTGTACACTTTTTGGGTAAAATATGACAAAATTGATAGTTTAAGGAATCATTTCTAACCAAATAAAAACATTAAGGACCAATATAGAAATTGAAGTATAGTTTAGGGGTCAATTTACTTATAAAGCACATCTTTCTTTGGATCAACAAGTGGATTATTTTATTTGTAAGGTGAATGTACTTGAGAGGTCCCTCTAAAATCAAATTAGCCTCTCTACTATTAAATGGATCAATTTGGTCCAACACTATTAAAAAGAATCAAATAAGGTCAAATTGGAATATAGTTAACATTTACTGTTTCATAGAGTTCATATTTTTAAAGTTTTTATGGTTCTGTAAATGAATCTTTAGTTTGGAATTGAACTACAATTGAAAAAATAATTTTTAATATATTTTTTATATAATAAATATTAACTCTGTTACAATTTGAGCTTATTTGATTCTTTTTACTATAAGGATTAAATTGATCTATTTAATAATAGATGGAGTAATTTCATTCAATCCCCAAAATACAAGGACCTCCTAAGTACTTTAACCTTATCTTTTAAGATTTTTTTTTGGATTTTTTTTGTCGTGATTTAAAAGGAGAGGAGAGGGGTTGCCTAAAGTTTGAATGTTAGAGCTAATAGATTTCATATAAGAATATTTGGATGTCCGATGTCTATTTTATATTTCATCATAATGCATTAAGATAGGTGCTCATGGAAAAGGATGTTAGATATTTAAAGGATAATGTTGCAAATTTTCTCAGCTTTGAGACAATAAATTATTGGATAAATAATTATAATTGTGTCGTCAATATTTGTGATCCTCATTAATACCGTGTGCATAAAAAATTTAAAAGATAAAATTATTTTCCACAGATATTTGGCGACGACATTAAAGGATTATATATAATAACTAACATACACCAACTAAAATTCTCCAAGTGACTGTGTCTTACAAGGACAATGTGATAGAGAAATAAGTCTAGAGCATGTTAGAAACATGATGGACCAATTGGTTCCATAAAATGAAAGTTGTCTTGGAAAAAAGTAGCAAATATCGAAGGTGGTCATATGTTAATGGAGGCAGATATTCGTAAAGAGATCCAAGACATATTATTTGATAAAATCTCAAGAAAAGTTTAAATACTTGAAATTATGAATATAATGAGATATCTTAATCAATTATGTCACAACCAAAAATGATATACCCGAAAAAGAAAATAATTGTTGACAACGATACTATACATAGAGCACTTCAATTTACGAAAAAGTAAGAATATTAAATGAAAATATACTTGAAAATATTGAGATAGAAACGGTTTGCCAAAATAAATAGACACGAGTCCAAGCACTTGGAATGTGTAAAGTCATTGGGGTACAAGTTATTATTACAACATAAAAGAATCGAGTCATAAGATATGAAATTGACTTGTAATGTAAATTTTTTGCATCAGAACGATTATGAAAAATGATTAATTTGAAATGAATTTAATAGTCTAGCACTAAATAAAGTTATTTATTTGCATCTAGAGGATTTACTTGAGTTCCCGGTAAAATCTTTAAATGTGTATATAAGTTTGTTCGTATGCATTAATAAATTAATGTATTCATGTATATAAGTTATTGTTATTATTGATGATATTAATGTATCAAATAACATTGGAGTTCTTGAAGAATTTCCAAGAATAATAATTAATTGACAGAAAACTTACATAATAAAAATATATAAAAAAAAAATTTTCTCTCAATTTAAAGATCGAGTATTCAACAAAGACAAATGGTCATACACGATGTTATTATCATTACTTTTATTTTTAAATTTTTGGCTTATTTGTATTTTTTTTCAATTGAGTTAATATTTAATTACCTCGTGATACTAACTCAATCATAATTTTAAATGCAACATACATAAAACTCACGAACAGATCGAATTCAAGTTGATTTTATCCACACAATTTTTCTATTTTCTCTCTTAAAAAAAGGGGTCATTTTCAAACTTTAAAGTAATTTACTTCCATTTCATCAAAATACAATCTTTTTCTTTTTGGCCAATCTTTTTTGCAAATTTGTATTCAACAAGCAAAATATTATATTGTAACAGCCTAATTTTTAGTGGTATTGGGAATAGAGATTTGAGATCACTAAATCCGACGGGTGAGTTAAAAATTTAATAAATTAATACCTATGAGTCAAATGCGAATATAAAAGCATTTTTGAATTAGTGAATTTGGTGATTTAAAAGAATTAATTAGGTAAATTGGGTCGAGAATGAGGTATCGAGACCTCGACTTCATAAATCGAGCCAGAAATATTTTTAGAAATATTTATAGAGTGTTGGTGAGGTAATATTAAAATTTAGTCAGAAAATTTTGACGTTTGGGTGGTTAATTAAATAAAAAGGACTAAATTGAAAAGGGTGTAAAGGTTGCTAGAAGGATTAAATAGCTCAATTGTCAAATCAGGAAGGACCTAAAGTGAAAATAATCCTAAAGGAGATATTTTGGGCGGCAATAGCTGAGAAAAATCAGGAAATGGATGAAATAAGGGCAAAATTGGAAAATTGCCAAAATTGGCTAAATAAAAATGGGACTAAATTGGAATATCTAGAATTCTCTTCATTTCTCTTCATATTCATCAGCTGAAAAACAGCCATGGAGGACGGTTCAAGCTGGTTTTCATACTCTAGCTTCATGTAAGTTTAATTCTTGCTTTCTCCTTGAAATTTTTATGTTTTTGTGACTTTTACAACTAGGTCCACTTGTTGAATTCATTAATTTTTGATTCTATGAAAGAAATTGAAAGTTGCTATGAATATGTGCTGGAAGTATATGATGATTTGGCATGGAATTAGAGCTTTAAATTATTTATATGCTGATTTTATTGAAAGAATTGAATAGAAAGTGAATGTTTGGGACCTAATTGTAAAAGAGTTTGAAGTTAGAGTTTCATATGGAAATTCTGAATTTCAATAGTTATGAAATAACTTATAATGTCTAGAAAAAGTGTTAATTGAGAAAATTATCTTAATTGAGGGGTTAATTGAGCAAGGACTGAATTGTATGAATTGTGAAATTTGGGGCAAAATAGAAATCAACATTTTGCACTAAAACTGTTTTAGACAGTAGCAGTAGTCTAACTTTGAAAAATCACTAAAAATTATAGAAATCGAATTAGAGGATGAATAAAATATGAAATTAAAGCTTATTGAGTTTAGTTTCTTATAAAAGAAATTATGTAAGCAATGGAATTGTAAATCATGAGATAAAATAACTTTTGTGAGACAAGGTCAGAATGTTTTCGAGTTCCCCTGTTCTGACTTTGGAAAATCATAAAAAATTTGGATAAAAATAATTAGGGGCTTAAATTTATATGTTTAGAATCCTAAATGAGTCTATTTTCAAGAGAAACAAACGAGGACATCATTCGAATCCTGTACAAGAAGATAATTAATTTTTAGTGAAGAAGGGTCGGAACTGTCAGACAGCAGAACAGGGGAGACTTTAATGAATAAACTGTATTAATTGGCCCAACCAAAAATTATGAAATTTTTATGGTAAAAAGGTATATGAGTCTAGTTTCAGGGAAAATTAGAGGATCTTAATTTGGAGTTCTGTAGCTCAAGATAAAAATAATTTAGTGACTATGACATAGATGGACAGCTTGAATATTCACATAAGTAGATAGTGAAAATTATGGATAATGTTACCTACAAGTGAGTTGTTTATACTAAGGATGTGGAATAGAGAGGAGGAGTAGGAAAAATATGTATGAATATTCAGCTAGCATGGCTAATTTGTATGTTTTTGGCTCAAGGACTAAATTGAATAAAAGTAAAACTTTATCATATCGAAAATGACTAAATTGAAGGGAATGAATTGTTTTATTATCTAAATTAATAAATTGAATGAAATTATCAATTTAAGATTGGGTGAAATTTGGGAATATGGTAAATTACCAATATGCCCCTAAATCTTGGTATTTCTGCAATTTAGTCAGGTAGGTTCGTATATCCTGCATGAGCATGTAAATATGAAAATTTAAGTATTGTATCGCATTTTATATGATATTTTAAATTGAATATATGAAAAGAATGTTACATGAAAATGAAAATGAATACTAAATAATATAAATTAATTGAAATTATTCTGAAAATCTCGGTAATGCCTCGTATCCTATCCCGGTCTCAGGTACGGGTATGGGGTATTACATATATTCTATTCTATGGCAATTCTCCAACGCAAATTTGTAGAACTTTGCCAATTCTCCATTGGTTTTAACCTTGCATGCAAAGTATGATAGTGATAAATGCTATATTGGATTCACAAATATCAAGCAAAAGATAATATGAACTTTTTGGTACATATTCCATTTCCATTACCACCTCTTTGTCTCTACAATCTCCCCAATTAGTATATATATATATATATGAGTTACTATTTGGTGTACTGGTAGTATATGTTTTATTCTGCAAGTAACGAAAAATTGACATGTATCTTTTTAGAAATATTTTACTATCCCTATATGACATTTGCCAACCTCTTAACCCTACTTGTGGAGTCTAAAAACTTCACTAACGGTGTATCAGATAATTTCTATACAGGTTTGTTCTTGATATTTTTGGGTCCTAGGCAAAACAATAAATTGGGGCCCTTTTTAAAAAATTTATAAAATGTAATACAATAAAATAAATACATATACTAGTAATTTCATTAAAATAATATGTTTTATTACATTAAGCGAATAAGATATTTTTTAACGTTAAAAGCTTTACGAAAAAAAATTATTTTTGAGCCTTTTCCAGCCTTGGACACTTGGCGGTCATACTCCCAAACTACTCCCAAGGCCGTGCTTGTTTCCATATATATATTAGATGTGCGAGGCTTTAGTAGTATTGACAAAGGTTGAAGTCTTGGCTCATTGAGTATCTAAAATTGAGTTCCATCATGCCCAATAACCACGGGTGGTTTTATATTCTATTATTCATTCATTTGTGCTTTGTATATGTTTGATTCTATTTTATAGTTTCTTGAATATGTATCTGTAATTGTATTATATTTGTACTTATAAATTCTGGTATATATATAAAGTTTTTTGATACGTTGTCAGTGAAAAATTTTGACTTCACGAATAAGCTTCAAATGTAGATATTTTGGCTATAAGGAAAATCATATGTAAAAAAAAAAGGATAGCATAATCCAATGGCATCGTTTAAAGAGGATTGAACCTATTATAGATTGTAAAGGGGCAAGTATGAAGCATCCATTTGTTCCACCTAGGGAAAGGATTTTATGAAACAGGGACGCCACATCATCTGTATCAATTTTCCAATAGTTTTATGCCATATCAGCATTTTTAACCTGAAAAAAATCAAATCCTAATTAAAATTCTGAAATTTAGGATAAAATTACTGATGTGGCATAAAACTATTGGAAATTGATAATATCCCTATTTCATTGAGTCCTTTCTCATTCCACCTATTGCATTTTTCACAAGATTTTTTTTTTTAGTTTTTCTTCTTACCCTCTCTTATTGATGATATAATATATTAATTTGGTGAAATTATGGATTTGATCCTTAAATTATACTTAAATTTAGGATTTATTTTTGTAATTTAATTTAATATAATTTAGTTCTTCTACTTTTATAATGCCATAAATTAGTTCAAATAGTTAACACTATTAACTATTCCACTTAAATTACCGATATGCATTTTTCTTAAAAACACCCTTTCAATTTTTATGTGTTAGAAAGGATGTTATTAAAAAAAGGCTTAATATAACATTTGGTACCTCAACTTGACACTTTGTCCTAATTTGGTACCTCAACTTGATACTTTTTCTTAAGTTGGTGCCTAAACTTTTTGGGGGTCCAATTTGGTATCTAAAATTGACTCTTTTTTCCTAATTTGGTACCTAATTCTTTTTTTGTTCGATTTGGTACTTGTCAAATGTTTTACAAATTACTCCACTATACTAACAATGTTATTTTTTTATGAAGTAGCAAAAATAATCAATGTATGACCGACATGTGACAGATGATATGATATTTTTTTGTATTTTATATGTTCAATTATTTTTACTTTTAATTAATTAATTAATTAATTAATTTATTGAAAACAATGAACTTTTTTTAATTTGGGGTTTTAAAAAATATATTTTTTCTTATTTAATATTAATTCGTTTAGCATAGCTTAATACATACTTTTAACATGAATTTCCTCTAATAGTGACAATATTTTTGTAGCCTAACAAAAAAAAACACCGTTAGTGTTCTGCGTAATTTGTATAACATTTAATAAATTTAGGTACTAAATTGAACCTAAAACAAAAAAAGCTTAGATTCCAAATTAGGATAAAATGCCAAGTTCAGGTACCAAATTGGGTCCAAAAAAATTTAAGTACCAAATTAGAAAAAAATGTCAAGTTCAGATACAAAAAAGGTTTAGGTACCAAATTAGAAAAAAAGTATCAAATTTAAGTACCAAATATTATATTAAGCCAAAAAAACCTATGTCAACATTTTAATTGGAATAGTTAACAATTTGAACTAAACAATGATATAATGAAAGCAAAAATGTCAAACTATGCCAAATTAGAGTATAATGTTAAATCCTAATTTAAATATTATAGAATGATTAAAATAATAAATTGACCCTGTATTTTTATTTTTCGTAAAAGGTATTTATCTTTAACTACCTAATACATATTCGAACATATATAAAATTTCATACAAAAAAATATATTCGCATTCATCACTCATGTAATAACATTAACTAGTAACTTATTGAATAAGGGTTCTACCCAACGGCGTAGCTAGAGGGGCTGGCAAGGCCTTAATCCCTCTAAAATAAAATTTTTACATTTAGACCCTTTAAAAATTTTAAAAATTTAAATTAATAAAGATAAAATTATGCTTTGGCTCTCTTGAAATGATAAAAAATTAATTTAATCCCTTAAAAATTATAAAAATATAGATTATTAAAATGATGAAATTATATTTTTACTATCGTAAAAATTACAATATAATTTCGATCTCCCTAAATTTTTTTCTTTGACTTGGTACTAGTTATACCAATATTTTCAAAGATTGGAATCTTAACAATGGCCTATCTCCACCGGCCTATTGCTTACCTAAAAGGACATACACTACTATTCACTTTAAATAAATTGAATGTCAATTTTTTACATAAAAAAGTTATCTTTATTTTTTAAAAAAGTTAAAGAGATACCCTTTTATGTGAAAATAAGATATTTCAAAAAGAAAATCATCTTTTAGTCACTAATCACTAGAGTTGGGTGAAAAGATTGGGATGTTAGTACATAGTTACAGTTTAGTGATGGTAAGTGAAACCTGTTGTAATCAGCATCGAGGAATGATCGCAAAGTAATAAGAAATAAAAATAAGAATATACCGATTTTACGTGAAAAACTTTTATAAAAAAAAATCATGGCTAGAGAAGAAGAAATTCACTATGTTGAAAAACACACTATACAAGAGGAGTATAGTCCTATACGCTACAGTTTACTGATGGTGAGTGAATCCTGTTATAATCAATGTCCGATAGAAGAAGTATAATCCTATACGGATTCAACTTGTGCGGCATGATCCCCTATTTTGCCTCTCTATTTTATTTCTTTAACAAGTGACGAGTCACACAACTCTAGCAAATCATTTCATTGATTTTGTAACTTTTTTTCCTTTAATGTCGTAATTGGTATCAAATTAAAATTTATGTGTATCTCAATCAATTCAACTTATATTCATCTAAGTTCTATTTCAATTGAAATTTTGGGGTACTGATATCGATTTGTACATATTGATACAAAATTTTGATATTTCTTTAAAAATAAAATATAATCATTAAATTAAGTTATTTAATCTAATGAATAATTTAAAATTTTATATTTGTGCATAAACATGTATTTATGTATGGAATTGAGGTATATTAGTTATTTACATGGAATTTGTACAACTAGATTCATTTAATACTTGGATTTTTTGACAATTTTTTTTCACAAATTGATCCTTGAATTGAGATTATGTTAATGTATGATGATATTGCATTATGAAAGTGCATCATCTCATCACTCAATTTAAAAAAAAAATTACAATTTTTTTTAAAGTTTTAGGCAATAATGTGGCACAATCTTAGATTATCATGTCATCGCACTTTAATGAAATTCAAACTTAAGGACTAAATTGAGAAAATTTTATCAAAATGGAATTAATTGGTAAGTTCAGGGACCAAAAATTAAATTAACACAAACGAAGATAATGGTTGAAATGGGCTCTTTTTTTTTTTTCACTTTCTAGAACTGGAATTTGATGCCCCATCAGAAAAGGCCCACTTTGTAAATCACTTGCAAATTGCCATCGGACAAAACAAAACAAATGCTCTTCTATTACATCATAGAGATTTTCTTTTGGCATGATATTACATCATAGAGATTGAAAGACATCAATTCTATGAACAAGTTGAGAACTTGAAAGAAAGTTCAAGAATTTGAACCCCCCAAAAAAGAATGAATGAATGAATGTTTTAAGAGATTTTTTATTCATTTGAGATGATACAAGATAATAATGTGGATTGAGTTTTAGTCCAATTGACATCAATATTATTGTCAGTGTAGTAGGATGTGAATTCGAGTGTGTTAAAACGCATTATTTTATTATTTAAGGGTTGGGGAGGTGCTATAGTCTATAAAAACTTTACGCTAATTAGACTCTAAACCCTAAACCCTAAAAATAAAAACAGAATGAAACTAAATAATCATAAATGGTTTGTAAAATTTAAAAAACTCAATCAAACTGAACTAAACTCACCCTTAGTGGAAGAAAAATAACGATCTCGTGCTATTGAGAATCACTAGAGTCATTGTGTGGCCCTAACATGGTTTTTTTGCACCATTCAAAACATTAGATCTATAGATTGGATAGACTAGATTGGTTTTGGACCAGATCAATCTTGATTGAGCTGATTCGAGTTTTAACATTTTCGAATCATTTCAAATTTTTAAGTTAGTTTCAAGTTCAAGTCATATCAAGTCTAATTATTTTGTGTTTTCCTCAAATCATATTAGGTTTAGGTCATTTTAATTATCTAATTGTTTTAGGATTTAATAATTTTGTATTCAAATTTGTTTCGGGTTTTAGTTATTTTAGATTTGATCATTCCAATTTTGAATTATTTTAAGTTAAATTTAATCGTTTTCGAATTTATCTTAATATTAAATTCTGATTAATTGAACTGAATTTTCAGAATCAAATCGAAATTGACAACTCAAATATTCGATATGAAGTATTGAAATTGGAACAAAAGTCACATTTATTATAGTAAAAACTATGCAATACATTTATTTATATAGTAGAAAACTACAGTATCATAGTAACAGTAAAAATGTAAAATTACTACATGACCAAAGAGGTGCGGGCTACATTTTAAGCCGCTTCAGCTCCCTTTTACGACTTTTTTACCGCTCGCTGCAATTTTTACTATTACCACCCAACTCAATGACAAAACAAAAACTAAAAAGAAACATTGCCTTACCCCCAAGGCCTAAGCTTAGGAAAAAAACAAAAATTACCACACATAAATTCACTTTAATCACTTTTGTATCTATCACTGTAAAATCCTAACAAAAAGGTAAAAACCCACAGTTTTTACCTCAACCTTAACTTTTACCGCCGCTTCAGATTTTCCCGGGAAAATGAAGGACAATTGAAGGGCAGGGAACAAAAGATTAAAAAGAAAAAAAGGGAGAAAAGGATAGGGTAGCAGTCTGTGACGGGTCTGTTATTTAATAACGGAAATTCTTTCCAGTGAAGGTTTGACCAAACTGCCAGTTAGTCGGTGCCACGTTCCAAGAGGTGGAAGTTCGTTTGTCACTGCCTTTGACACGAAACGACAGCGCTTGGCCGACTAAAACGACGTTAGATTGCCAGTTTTGACCCCAGTTCCGGCTCATGCTGGTCCAACCGGTATTGGTTCCTTTAATGCTCACCTTCACGATATCCCCTGCACCCGCCACGTTGGTGATTAAAACCAAGTTGAAGTAACGGAAACCGTTGATAGTGAATCGTATTCCCCCTTGCTTTCGGCACGGCACTCTGTAAAAGAAAATTAAAATAAAGGGTAAGAAAGTTTTTGGATTAATTTCATTAAACATCCTCAAACCATCACTCAAATTTTAAATCAATCTCTAAATTTCAATCCTTCCGTCAATCCAACTGTTTATCGTATTTAAAACAGATGGACTTGACTATAAACATGTATGCATGAATTGTATGGACAGTTTGGACTTTATGTGTTTAAAAAGCAAAAGAAAAAAAAATCTCATTAAATTTAGTAGGACGTATGATGAAATTAACCCAAAATTTTAAGACCCTTCGGCGAGTGACCGAAGCCACGGCGGGAGATGACGTAGATTTTGTCTTTTAGTCCCATGAAATTTACATTTCTGCCTTTGAGCGCTTTTCTACGGGAATCAAGGTAAGCTTTAAAGACAAGGGCGGCTTGGTCATATTATGGATCACCGCAAAACCGTTGGTTAAAAATGGGTAAACGACATTAAATTATGGATGGATTCTTATAGTCTAATCCTACGTCGAGAAAAAGGGCGATTCCTTTGAGCCCCCTATTTGCATTCCCAATAAAGTGACGGGAAAAAGTCATAAAAACTTGCTTTTTGACAAGCATACAAGAAAAAAAGGGGTTAATTGCACCATTTTCTTTAAATTTTAAAATGTTTCTAATTAAGTATTGTATCAATCTGGTCTTCCTATTAACATAACCATCACCTTTAAAGTTAATTTAACCTATAAAATACAGGGATCAAATAGTAAATATGTTTCTACCTACTGCATGAACTTTAGATTGACATGTTAAATAAAATAACTATAATACTATATAAATATGTTTTTACAATTTGACCTATGTGTATTAAATTACTTTACACCATATTTGAAATGACGGTTGGACTGATTGATAGAACATTAATTCTTTGAAAATTTAATTAGAGTATTTTAAAATAAAAAGAGATCCACTTATATCGATGTAAAACTAATTGATATTTTAACAATCCGACCATTGAATTAATCAATATTTTACTTGTCATTCATATGAAATTTTAAAAATGATCCGATATCGTTATCATATCAATATTAAATATTGTTTATATATGTATATATATTTAACGGTTATAAGTTTTTTTTTGTAAAATAAATAGTTAAAAAAAATTACTCCAAATTTGACATGTAAAATCTATATAAATGAAACATGAAATACGATAGTTGGTTTGTTAAAATATCAATAATAAGGAAAGTTACGAAATAATGTTAATTTAACCCCGGTGTAAGTAGATCCTCTTTTAAAATAAATATACCAATTTGAAATTTCAAGGATAGTTTGAGTACTTTTAGTGAAATTAACCGGAAATAGTGAAACCAACTTAAGAAATAGCAAGAGTTAAACGAGAGAGATTTTAGCGACTCACCGTCGGAAAGAAACGGGGACAATACCGGCACGGTACTCAGCGATCTTGAGGAACATAGGCATGGCAAGGTCAAAATGAGGCCGTGGCGGGTTACACCAACCACCATTATCGCTGGGAAGAGCGAAATTAGGAGGGCAAAAATTAGTGGCGGTGATGAAAATAGAAGGGCTACCAGGATGACACCACCTCGGGTCATTAGCACATTTGATCTCATAACAAGCACCGCAACTAAGGCCATTGTTAAACAATGCGGTGCTTAGAGCCGCTGTGTTGACACCGTAGCCTTGGCTGTATAAATTCCCATACCCACACGCACCACCTGAATAAAAAAATAGTGAAATTTGAGAAGCGAATAAAAATGGGTTTTTTGTTTAATGAAATAAAATTACTTACCCATTGTGCCAGAAGCATCACTGCCGCCATAGAAAGTGGCATGAGCAGTTTCCCAGGATCCACCGGTGTAAACACCGGGGATTCTTGCGTTAGTTAATGCGAAAATGGAGATTAATGAAGCTAAATGAAGCATGGTAAAGGAAGAAGATGAAGCAGCGGTAGCCATTGCTTTTTGTTTGTATAAAAGAGGAATAGAAATGTTTTTGGGACGAATGAAATGTGAGGAAGAAGGTGAGGAGTACAGGGTACTTATTGAGAAGCTAAGGGAATCACAATTCAGTGATTCACAAGTTTTAAAATATAAAAAAATAATATATTTTATTAAATTTGGAGTCTACTTAAATTAAATGTTTTAATAAGAAAGTATTTAATTAATTTTTTAGTTCGATTCAATTGGTTTGTATCAGTTCATAGATTAATCGATCTTTTATTCCTTTTCAAATTAATATCTTAATTAATTCAATCCAATTCAAATAACATTAAATAAAACTCTTTCAAGTCCGGCCTTGAGGATTGTTTGAGAGTGCAGTTGCTCAGGGTCCAAGGTTGGAAGGGACTCCACCTTTTAATGTGGAAAAAAAATTTCAGACTAAAATAAATTAATTAAATGCTTAGGCTTTCAATTTTTCACTATAAATGCTTCATCTCCTACAGTCCAAAAATTCATCTTTTAATGTATTACATTTTATAATTTTTTTATAAAATGTCAAGAACGGGCCTGAGCTCTCTTAATATTTTTTCCATAAAACTCAAATCCAATATTGTTACAAATTTTAATTGATTTAAGTGCGTACTATTCGTACTATATTTAAGTTTTTAACTAAATTAGTATACGAACTAACATAACACCAACTAAATTTTTTTTAAAAAAAATCATAAAATAAAATTTAAAAAAAACGAATTTTATTGAAAAGGTACTTATATATTTCAATAAATATTTGTAAATCAAAAAACTTAAACTACAATTTTTTTAAAAAAAATAATTAAAATAAATGATGAGTTAAATTAAAATTTTAATTTTTTTAATATTCTCATTATAGGTTTTTGATTATATTTGTTCATTTTTACACAATATTTAGAACTGCTCATTACCCCTTCCCAACCCATAAATAAGAAGATAATGAGTTTCAGACCATTTGAACCCACGTCTTCTACCATTCGAGTTAAGACTCCATCAACAATTTTAAAATTTTTAAACGTGGGTTCAATGTATTAATTTTATATTTTTTTCCAAATGTCACATAATTTAATAATGAAGTGTAAATTTTTAGGGTTATAATTCTAAGTATCTTTCAACCAAGTATTGATGGTTAAGAAATTTTAGTGATTTTTTTTCCTTTAAAAATTCACATTAAACCTTTTTCTTTTGAGCATCTTTTTAATTTGGATATTTCTTCTTTTTGTTGAGGAATTTTCTTGACATAAGATTTCTTTTTGATATTTTGAAGGATTTTTTTTTCTATGATCTTTATTCTTCATTACTTATTTGGGACGATTTCATTGACTATATTCCACAAAGATGAAAAGTTGAATGTAGAAAAATGAAAAAAAAAAGTATTCCTCGTAGATTTGATTAAAGAGCAAACCGATTTCTTTTATTAAAAATTTCATCAATTTTTACTATTAAAAATTGGTGTAATTGATGGAATAACCATACAAGTACACTTAACGTGACATACCACATATATCTCATGGTGACGTACATGGACTCGTTTTTAACAATAGTAATGGATGCAATTTTTAACAGAAGAATCATTTTACTCTTTGATCTAACGTAGTAGAGGGAGAAAAATACAATACGACTCCTAATAAGGATCTCCATAATACTTTATCGTTATAATAGTCTTTGAATTTACCCTCACTGCTACAATATCAAATCTCATCGCTGTAATACAATACTATTTCTAATTTAACCGAAACCAATGTTATCGTCCATCCAAATAAACCCGAATCACTATCACCTATTCAGAAATTACAATGGCTACATTTTGTGAACGAGGATTAAACTTACATAAAATAGTGATGGACAAAAATATAGTGAAGGGGAATCGAATAAAAAAGAACATGTCAATTTATAGTTGAGATGTAATAATTTCGTAGGGTTAATATTTTTTTTACATAATTCCTTAAACTTTTAAAATATTTTATTTACATTCTTAAATTATCAATATTATATCAATAAAGTCTTTTCGTTATTAAATAAGATATCAGATCTTATGTGACGTAATTTAAAATAAAAAAATTAAAGAAAAATAAACATCGTAAGAATGGATGTAAAAATCTTAATTTTTGAATTTTTTAAAGCTGTTACAAAAACTATTGTTCGTTCTCTTTTATTTTTGGTTTTTAAATTACGTGCATAAGATTTTATTTTAAATTAAAGTTTGTGATTATTTATTTATTTATTACAAGTTAGAATAGGAGACAAGAAAATCGTGATTTTAATGTGTAAGACGAAGAATCTCTATCCAACAAATTTGTGAACTATTTTGGTTTTATTAAAGTACTGTCCTTGCATTGTGTAGGAGAGTAGGGGACAATTACTAAGTGATATTAATGGTTAAACACGAGGTCTGGTGTGGTAATAGTTCATCTCATTTGTTAACCATATAATTAGAGGTGAAGTTAGATTAATTTTTTATTAGAGTGGCGGGATTATATTATATATTTTACGGAAGTTAAAATACAATTTTGTCATTGTATTGAATTATAATTTTACATTAGAAAGACTAAATATAATTTTACCATATATTAACATATAAATTTATAAAATTTAGGAGCGGACAAATTATAATTTTACCTCTTAAATTTCCATTATTCGAATCCGCATTACTTATTTGAACAACAAATTCAAATATCTAAATCTGCATCAAGATTGTATATTCATATTCGAACATCGGACAGATTTTAATTTCTAACATATTTGGATTGAATTTTTTTTTACGAATTGAGCTATCTAACAAATAATAATTCGAATTTAGGTATCGTTACTAGGATAATTTGTGAATAATAAACAAATTTCATTTGAAATAGAAAAAAAAATTAAATTTCATAGTAATGTTTGAGATGATGTACTCCATTATACATTAGACTATTATTCCAAATTAATACACAACAAGCATACTTTTTCTTGTCGGTGACAATAAATGCTATATAAAAACATATAAAATGTTTATTTATTTTACTATATTACCTGTCAAATCATTTCCTTAAGCTCTTATTAAGGCTAAAAACGAGGAATATTAATTAAAATTAAACCCAAATGTGTCTGTCAGCATAAGTGAGGGACTAAAAAAGAATTTTATAAAATTCCATAATCTGATGGTTAAGGATGTTTATCGCTTTAGGCGTAGTTTGGGTTTGAGTCGCGCTAGTCGTTTTAACTCACACGAACCTATATTATTTTATATTGACAACAATACTGATATTAATTGAACTAAGATTGAATCGGTAAGTAGTATTAGTAATGAAAAAAAAAGAATATTTATCATGACCAAAAACATTTTTCTATAAAGGAATTGGAAAAAAATAATTTGGATAAGACTAAAAGCATTGTGTGGGTACAACCATGTGGGTGGATCCTTATCAAGGGGACAATGCTCACTATCCCAAATACATTTAGACTTTGTTCATAAACTTGTCTTGTTTACATTTATCTTATTGTATCTAAATTATTGAAATTGAATGGTTAATATATTAAAAAAACCAAATATTAGTATCGATTTGTATTTATTAAATTGATATATTGTTGGAAATATATTATTGCAAAACGAAATAGTTAGTATCGATAGGATAAATAAATTGAGCGTAAATAATTGGAATAATTACTGTGTTGTGGAAGAACCACTGCTTTAGAAGTAAATCTGTCCTGATCGGTGTAATCATGTAGTGGACATCACCCTCTAGGTTAACACGGTACTTCAATATTTGTACACCCAAATAAAGAATGTGAAACACAAATGGTATTACTCTTCTCACAAGTGTTCAAAAAAGTAGACTGGAAATTAAAGCCAAAAACTTAGTCAGAAAAACAGAAAACGAGCGAGCTAAGAAAGGTAGAGAATAGATTATTGTTTGCTTGTTGTTGTGTAAAATGAGAAGAATTACCTACTATTTATACTGTTTTCTGAAAGAGCAAAATGGTAAAATAGCAATGTCAATTTTATTTAAAAAGAAACATGCACTGTCTATGTTGTAGACACGTGTCAACACGAACACGAACAAAGTCAAGCGATGAGAATAAGAGATAAAGCTATATTTAAACTCTGTTAGAAACCTTTTTTTCTATCGCATGACAAATTTGATTCGCACAAATTGCCTAATAGTAGTATCTGAGTGCTAGTGATTTGCTTCCGCTAATAGTGTGCTTGAGTTGTACTTAAAAATATATTATGACAATGTTTTAAAGAAAAATATATAAATAAAAAGGACTTATTTGAACAAAATGTATAATTTTGAAGACATTTTAATATATTATCAATCTAAAATTTGCCCTACCTAAGTAAGGCCCATGAGATTTCTTCATCCATTGAGATCTTCCTCTTTCGTTGCATCCACTTTGATTCGTCAAATTTTATAGGCCATTGGGTCCACCCCAAAACCGACACCTATTTGCCTATTTGGTTAAGTTTAGAGTCTACTTTTAGGAAATGCATGAGTAGTTAAATCGGTTAAATCATTAGTTTTTTATTTGATTAATTCGATCTGTTTATCCGATTTAATTAAATAAATTATTAAAATATTTGTAATAATTTAAAATATATATATATTAAAAAATAGAGAAAATATGTTTAACTAATTTTTTTTAGTCCAATTCAACTGGTTATGAGTAGTTCGAGGATTAACTGATCTAACCACTCTCTCTGAATTGATACCCTAACAATGCTTGATCCAACCGATCCAATTTGATTTAAACGAAATTGGTCTTGAGTTCGTTATAATTAAGTCCTTGCTTGGCCTAATGAATAGGGTTTTAAGACCTTGATAAGTTCTAGCATCACGGACTCCAACATATAAACGGGTTTGAATTGGTCATTTATAAATATAGATGAATTTGGAAAAAATTTGAAGCTTATATACAAATATAATGTTGATATCATACAACCACCTAGCTTGGCCTGCGAGCATTTATACTCCATTTTTGTTATATGATTCATAGAGACTAATTTTTTCGGGGTTTGAGACTATCTCTCCCAACAATTTTGTCTCCAAAATTTGAATACGAATTTTTCAAATGAGAGTACAATATATCTTACCATTCACTTTTAATTGGTTAGAAAGGTGATCCTTAGTCGAGTTTGAATCAAAATAGTCTAGACTGAATCGATTAACATATTGTTTTTGTTTTGATACCCGGATTTCCGTTATAATTCACTTTTAATATACAATAAAAATAGTAAAAAAACCAAAGGAAGCCAATATCACCGTGAAGGCCAATTTTCCTAACAATTGTAGTATGGGACTTCGTAATATATAAACATATTAAAAACGAATGGCTATTAAACATGGTGGTACTGTTGAAATTTCGTACATGAAATTAATGCAGTGTAGAGCTAGAAAGTTCCATGTTTTTGGCCTAAAAAATTAGGTGCATTGCTGAGAGAACATAGGCTCTGGATCTGAGATTTGGTAGTACCGGCAAAAAGGTACGTGGTGGTGTTTGCGGTGGTGGAGCAAAGTTACATTTACTTAGCTGCCTAGTTGGGTGGACTGCAATTATAGCATATTTGCAGATGTAGGGTATAATTTTTTTGACCCCTTTTTTAAAAAAATGTCAAATTAATTCATATACATTAAATTGAAGAGAAAACGAGTCACTTTGTTAAAAATTTCATCCATTCTACTGTTAAAAACCGCTCATGTGCATTAGCATGTGATATACGTAGTATGTCATATGTTACTGTCTAATTATTTTATCATACATGCTCGTTTTTAACTGTACAAATATGTAAAAATTTTAACATGAAAGACCAATTTACCTCTTGATCTAACTTATAAAAGCTAATTTATAAAATTTTTTTAGTAGAAAAGATAAATTAGAATAAGTCTTAATATAAAAATCACCAATAAATGCACCCTTTCACTTATGCTAAACATTTTTCATTCGAACTATTCATTACTTCATTCAAGCAATATATCGTTTTCAAGTATTTATTAAGTTATTATAAATATAAACTCGAAGATGAGCATTGAATACAAGCATATGTGGGTTAAAAATTTCCAAGTTGATCCATTTGGAGGACAAACAATAAGGAGCCAAAATTTAATAATATTATTATTATTATTATAAAGAATTGAATTTATCCATGTTGATTGAGTCTTTAACTCGATTGGTATGAACATTGTTGCAAATACAAGAAAATGTGGATTCGAGTGCGCTGAAGCACATTATCCCTATTTATAAATTTCTAGAAATTGGTATATTGTAACTAACATTCTCAACATTCACAAGAAGTTGTTCATCTAATATTAGTCAAAGAAACGTGTTAGGTGCTACAAGAATTTGAAAAACATTCAGACAGCAAACACACAAAATCTGTCGTGAAAATTTATTAGTTCTAGTGTTAATTTTGGCTCACATTTTAAATTAATCCTCAAATTTTAAAATATTTCAATTAAATAATTAAGATATAAGTATCGTATCAGTTAGGTTTATTTGTCTTCTTAATCATTAGTTTTAATGTTAAATATTGTAACACCCCAAATTTTGAGATTAGAAATTTTGAGTTTTGAGGTTAGGGTTAGAGAGAAAGGTGTGCTATTGTGTTTAGCTACGTGTTTAAGTGTTAAAATGGGCTTGTTGGTCTAGTGGTTTGTTGTGTGTTAGTATACCTCAAGGTTTTAGGTTTGAGTCTTTGGGAAATATTTTTATTTCGTTTTGTTTTGTTAAGTATCAGTTTTGTTTTAAGTTAAAATATATAAAACTATTTATTGTCATTTTTATTGAGATTTTTTTTTCTTCTCTCTGGATGTTCTTCTCTTCCCTTTTCTTTGTTCTTCTTTATTTTTTTCTTTGAAAACAATATTACTTGTGGATGTTGGAGAGTCGTTTCCTTGTCATCAAGTTGGTGTCTGAACGTCTATGATCGCGAATCATGTGTGGGATTCGAACCTCTTTTAATTTATTTGCGAATTGTTGATTTGCTGTGGAATTCGACGATCTTTTTGTGTGTTTCAGTAATTGAGAAATTGAGGCTCGTGTTGTTTATATTTTCTTGAAATTTAGTGCGTTATGGTTGGGTTATGAAACGTTATGATTGGAGGTCGATTTAATGACAAAAAAACTCGATTTTCAGGCTGTTTGCGGGTGTTTTTGTGACCACACAGTTGTGTGCCAGTTCACACGGCCGCGTGGAATTAGGAATTAGGGTTTTCGGGCAAAATTTCCTGCCAGACGACAGTGTGGATGATTTGGGGAAAATGGTCGATTTTCACACGGCCGTGTCCCCTGGGCACACGGGCATGTATATTTGGGAATTAGGGATTAGTGATTTGGTGCCACCCAGCTTGGCCACACGGCTGTGTGGATAATTTGGGGATTTAAGGATCCCACACGGGCGTGTGAGACCCTCACACGGTCGTGTTTACCCTATACTTTATTTTAGCACAATTGGACAGAGAGTTACACGGTTCGTTCACACAGCTATGTCCTTCATCCGCATGGGTGTGTACCTCATCCACACGGGCGTGTTGACCCCCACAAGGGCGTGTTGACCCCCCACTTGGTTTAGGCATTTCCACATAACCAGAGCACACGGCCGTGTGGCCCTAAGTCACTTATTTTGGTTCTGTGTGTGTTTTTACTTGAAAATGTGTCTGTATGGGTTACGACTCCTGGCTAGGCTTTAGTGAGAGTAATTAAGTCTTTGCATCTATGGCTATGTGTTCTGCTTATGTGTTAATTGTGATTACTGTGTGTAAGATGTCTGATTTTGAACCCGGTTAGCTGGGTGAGTGTGCATAACTGTTCTGTCTAATTGTTTGTTGTTGTGTTCCTTGTTTCTGTGAGATTGTATGTATGCAAACACTTGCATAAAGTAAATTTTTGGGTTGGTTGCGAAGAGAATGAAGACTGATTCTGATCTGATTTAGCAGTTTTACTGCAATTTATCTGTACAGCAGTTTACCGCAATGCACTGTACTACAGATACGTCAACTTTGCTACGTATTATTATCTGAGTGCCTTAGTCCACACACATGGTGTGTAGGGTTGGATGGGCCTTTTGAGGTCCTATGTGGTGTGTTTGGTTGGATGAGATTAGACAGCTCTATTAGGGTGTGATCGGGGGACGGAGAGGTGTTTTGGCTGGATGGGTGGATTTTCACTACTTGACAGCATTCATAAGCATCTGTTTAAGTGATTGGGTGTAAGCTTGTTTGTCTGCATTCTGTCTGTTTGACCTATCATTTGTGATTGTTCTTGGGTGTAATGACGTTTGGTAACACTGTGTGTGATGAGAAGTGCTTTGCTTAAGTACGTTTCACAGTTGTACTGTTATCTGAAATCCCGGCCTGTAATTATGTTATTGATCATGTCTTGAACTCACACTGAGCTCATATAGCTCACCCCCTTAGTGTTTCCCCTTTCAGGTACATTTCTAAATTTTGACGCTGGACTCGATATGCAGAGGTCACGAACAGTCACGGTTAAAAATAAATTAACAGTTCTTATTTTTAGTTTCCATTTTGATATACTATTGTGAAATGTAAGGTTTTATAAAAACTGTGGTACGAGTTCTGTTTTTGATATTTCTCGTAAATCTTATTTTGTTCATAAATTAAACTTAACTGTAATTTTTCTGATTGAAATCTACAAGATTTAATGTTCTTGGTTTGTAAGGAGATAAATATGTTTGAAATGAAATTTGAGATAACTTGTTTTGTATAATTTTCCTACAATCACTTCGGTGATCAATATAACCTCCGAAATTCAGTCTAAACTTTTAGGCCGAGTTTTGGGGCATTACAAATATCAACTCAAATATGAAATTGAATATTTTAAAATAAGTGGCTCAAATTATAAACACGTGCTAGATTTGAGGCGTTAAGAAAAAAAACTTTTCTAAATATAATTAACACGATATTTTGTTTAACATGTCAATTTCAAGTTGTCCATGCAGTAAGTATATACGTGTTTATGATTTGATCAGCGTATTTTAAATATGCTTCGTATCAGACTTGAATTGATATTAAATGCTTAAATTGACGATTAGATTGACAGAAAGACCTTACAATGGATATGGATTACCATGATTAGTTATGTACGACATTGTTGATATTGGTTAATCCCTTGGTTTTTTAATGAACATTGGAGAAAATTTGTCTTTCGCTTTATTAGATTCTTATTTTATATATAACAGTACATCTACATTATTTGAATTTTGAACAATGACAAGGAATGTAGACTACATTTTTTTCCCTCTAAACATAAACATAGGATCTAAGCTGTCACCGATGTCTCAACGGCAACTTGGCCGGCGTAACTAACATCGGATTTGACATCAGTTTCCCATAGCTCCGGTAATGCCTGCTTGATATTATGAATGCTTTCCAATGCGTAATCAGCACCTTTTGGTCTTTGGGAAGTACCAACCTGCAAACAGATCAGCTATTCATATACATTCCAAGCAAAAATATTTATGTTAATTGAGACACCAAAACACCTTCCATGGACTTACCAACACAGTGTGTAGACCGACACGTTTTCCGGCTTGGATGTTACGGACACTATCGTCAAAGAACAACTGAAAACGGGAGGAACCCGTTAGTTGGCCGTAACAACTTCGAAGAATAAAGTACACAAAAGAGTAAATTTATAACATAAATCTTACTGTTCTTTGAGGATTGATTTTGGCAATCTTGAGAGCAAGTTCAATGGCACTATCTTGTGGTTTGCAAACAATGGGTGTTTTAGGCAATGTTGCACCTGGCTTTGGGTCGGCAAAATGACCGATTATGTCGAAAATCTCGGGGTTGTTAGCAACACCAGTCGTGGTGGAAACCGATCCGAAGAACTCGACGTCATCCTCGTCATCGGAGACCGTGTTCTTATGGGTAGGATTGAGGGTTTCAAAGCAAATAATCCCTTCAAAACAGTCTTCTAATCCAAGTTTACTAAGAGCTTTAATTGCATGGACCCTATCAGCATTTGTGAAGATCTATATTGAACAGCATACATATTAATTGGACAATTCCATCAAAATAGGGTCAATATTTGCTTATATTGGGCATAGCCCATTACTTACAATTTTTCTAATAGGTAAAGTCAATAATAGGCTCCTCAATTGAGGGTCTGCTTTTAAGTTTTCATAAGGAAGCCCTCCATGGACATAGCTATGGTAATCATCATAGTCAAAGTCATAACCAACAGCCTGTCAAAGTAGAAATAAAAAAAGAGGTAACCCCCATTGAATTTTTAGCTTTTACCTAATGAGAAAAAAAATTTGATGTTGAAAACAAGAAAAAATAAAAGTAAATATACCCTAAGGCCAGCCATTGTTGTCCCATAATTCTTATACAAGTAGTTGGACAATTCAACAATTTTCTCCTTTCCAATCCCCAGCTTTTCAACCATGTAATCTGTAAAAAAAATTAAAAAAATTTTGGGTTATTTTTTTTGGTATCATACAATTAAAGGATTAATATATAGCTACATATGGTAGCGACATATTCACAGCACACACGTACATACTACGTCTAGGGGTGAAGGGAGGGACAAGTAAGAGCCTTGACTCCCTTAAAATGAGAAATTGTGCTTTTAGCTCTTAAAATTCTATAAAATTTTAAGTAAATAAATGGTAAAATTATAATTTGACCCCAAAACTGATAGTTTTTCTATTTAGTCTTCCTAATAACTACAAAGGTATATATGCCAATACAATTTCTTACTTTGCCTCTGATTAGGTTCAAAGGGAGCTGTTCAAATAAAGTTCTAACACTTGCCCTTTTGGAGACTCAAACCCTGATGAATTCTACATATGAACAATTTTTTACCACGGGAGTACAATTTGGGCTTAGTTTAAAAAAAAGAAGTTGGATGATACAATTACAAAGATCACAATGGCAAAAAATCCTTTACCTTTAATGTTGTTTCCACATGCTTTAGCAAGACCAGAGCTCAAGGGATAAAGGGTATCATCAAGATCTGCAAATTCCAATAGAAAAAAGGGTTTCATTATATCATTTAAAAGCCTTTTAGTTCATATATTAATTAATTAATTAATTAATTAACCTTTGATTTTTCTTTTTCTCATTTAGCTTACCAAAGAGAAGGCAATCATATTTAGGCCTTGGAGATAGTCCGTATATGTCCTCATATTCCATTTTTTTTCACCCTTTGATCAATAGACCTTAAATCACCAATGAAATTAAGTTAACATCATAATCCAAAAATGTTATTATGGAGTTTATATTATAAAAAAAAAACCAACTCAAATGGTACACTTTTTAAGGAGTTGGAATGGAAAAATGATGATAATTTTAATAAAAAAAAGCATTAAAAGATGGTGAAAATTAAACATAAGAAAAAACCCAAATTTAAATCTGTGTGTTAGTATGATAATTAAAGTAAACATCCTATATATGACTTAGGTTCGAATCGTGCTAGAAATTTCCCGTGATTGAAAAAAAAAACCCAAATTTCTTTCCACCATGAAAGAAAAGATCAGAACTTTTTTTGCTTAAAAAAATGCATTATGTCAAGGTGGCACTTTTCATTTCAATATGATAGGAAAACAGACATCAAAGAAATGATACGAAAAAGAAAATATTTTTATAAAAGCCCAAAAGGAAAAGCTTTGACAAAGAAAAGAAAAATGCAAGAAAATTTAAGGTTGTAATGAGAAAATAAAAACCATACCAGTTACAAAAAAACAGGGCAAAGCTAAACAAAAGGAAGTGTCTTTGAAGAACAAAAAAGAAAAACAGAGGATTTTGTTAATGTTCTATAGGAAGAACAGAGGGCCAAGGAGGAGGAAGAACAGAGCTAGAATTGGGTTTTTATAGGCAAAAATGGTGGGCTCCTTTGTAATTTTAATTAAGAAAAAAAGACATTTTTTTCCCCATTATGTTGTTAAAGTAATCACATTTAACTTGTGTTGAACAAAAAGAAAACAGAATCTTTTTCTTGTAATGTTCAAAGTGCATGAGAAAGTGAGAAAGTCACAGGCAGTCACCTAGAAAAAGAAAACTTTCTTTAAAGGTTTAATTTTGATTTTAGTCCCTTTATTATGTTGAAAGCTGAGAATTGATCTTTTTATTTCAATTTGGTATAATATAATCCTTCAGTTTTATAATGTTATCAGGGGTGAAGCCATAAAAAGATTTAGTGGAGAGGAGGTGGAATTAAATTATAAATTTTTGAGAGGTTAAAGTGTAATTTTATCATGTATGAACTTATGATTTCATTGTAATTTTATCATGTATGAACTTATGATTTCATCTTTTTTTTAAGGGACTAAATAGATTTGGTTTTTGTTTTGGGGGATCAAAGTATAGTTTTACCATATATTAACTTCTAATTTTAAATTTTTGAGGGACTAAAAGGCCAACTTTCCATTGAGGGGACAAGGTAAAGCAAATTAGTCCTTATGCATTAGATCAAAAAGCAAATTGGTCTTTTTTGTTGTTAAAAACTGGTGTGGCTGATAAAATAACCAGATAATTATACATGGTGTGCCACGTACACCTCATTCTGGCATACAATGACCAATTTTCAACAGTAAAAATGAATGGAATTTTTAACAAAACGATCAGTTTACTCTTTGATCTAACGTATAGGGACTAATTTGTCCATTTTTTTAGTAGAGGAGGAAAAATACAATCTGACTTCTAATATAAGGGCCTCAACTATACTTTTACCAAAGATGACTAAATTATGTTAAATTAAAACAGGGAAACTAAATCTCAAATTTCAAAATAGTAAAAGGACTAAAACCAAAATTAAACCATTTAAAGAAAAAATTAAGAAATAAAAAGAAGGAGGTAAAACCGAGTTAGCTGTCTGAATAAGACTATCAATGAACTTTTACATTCCCTGTTTTGTCCCTATTTTTCCATTTGTCTAAACTTAGGTCATTTCTTTATTATTAATTTATTACAACAAAAATCTATATTTGTCTGAATATGAAGCAAAATTTAATGTAATTTGGTGAGCTGTAAACTGTTCTTTGGCTTCTTGTAATCAGTTTGGCACAAAAGATTGGATGCAATGCTTAGCCTAAAAAACAGGTAATTCTTTTCATTTTTTTAATAAATATAAAAATTAAAGATACCATTTTTTTAATTTGTAGGCTAACTCTCAATTATCAATGTAAACAACATATAATATCTGGTTATGGAGTTCCATCCTCGTTCTGGGTATAAAATAATTTTAAAACGCGTGATCAATATTTACTAATTAATGAGGTTACAGAATGTAAATAATTAATTATTGAATTTGTTCTGATAGATGCTTTGAGAAATAAAAACAAAAACAAAACATATAATACCAATTTAGAGTTAAAGCTAAAATAAGTCTTCTTTCTTTGCTATCTTTCTTTGCGATGTATTTTAGTTAGGCACTCTGGTTTTGAAGGTTTTGATTAAATTTAAAATCGATTTGGGTCTAACTCTTAGATGAGATAAACTCTTTCGATATTGTCTTCATCTACAAAGTTCTTATTCAAAATCTTACTTAATATATATTGAGTTCCTTATCGTTCAACCCAATAAATGTTGGTATCCATGGGTTAGCTAGGTTTGAAGTATGAAGGATGTACTTTAATCATATTTGGGCTAATTATGGTTTTAGTCCTTGTATTTTGCTAGAACTTGGAATTTGCTCCCTTTGTTTTAATTTGACACAATTTGATCCCTCCACTTTAATATTAATGTTTTCTTCATTCACAAAACTTGTACTTCTAATCACAGTCTTACTCCTTGTATTATGCTGAAATTAGAAATTTAACCCCTTTAATTTTACATAATTTGCTCTCTCCATTTTAATAACATTTTTTTCCAACTATAAAACTCATACTTGTAGCATTACTTATCAAGCTCGTCTTCACTCAAACCTAATAAATGTTGCTATCCCGTATTAGGTAGATTTGAACCGAGGATGATGTATTTTAATCAGATTTGGTCTAATTATGGTTTTAGTCCCTATATTTTACTAAAATTTGAAATTTCATTCCTTTACTTTAATTTAACATAATTTAATGTCTTGACTTTAATAATGTTATTAGTAAATCTAAATAGATAACACTATGAAGCACTACCCTTAAAGTGATTACATGAATTTTCATGAATCTTTTAACAACATTAATATTGTAACACTTGTAACGTTATAAAAATAGAATGATAAATTATATCAAATTAAAATATAAAAATTAAATCTCAAATTTCAACATAACTAACAAACCTAAGTTATAATTAGACCATCGTAGTTTGTTGTGCGGAAGCGTGTAAAAGAGTAAAATTATTGTACTAAAAAATCACACCAAGTTCAATTCCCAGGAAAGAGAGGTGGATCACAAGGATCGCTTAAGTACCAGGTCTTTCCTAGCTAGAATATCCCTCAATCGTAATTTAATAGCACAATAAATCACTACAATCACACACACAATTCATGCAGAATAATACAATAAAGAACACAAGAATTTAACGAGGTTCAGCAAATTTTGCCTACGTCCTCGGGCACTACCAAATATATTTCACTCCAAAATACAAGTGAGAATTTACAAAGAGAGAGAGAGAGAAAACAATGCCTTAAGTAGAGAATGGCAAGTTTGAGATACAGAATGAGAGATGGTTATGCCTATTTATAGTTGAGGTTCAGGGATCAACTTGCAAAGTCACATTACAATTAGAGACCATATATTGCAAATATCTCAGATTTTATTATGCCAATATCTCGATACCCATATCTTTGACTTTCCAATATTTGATACCCATATCTTTGACTTTCCAATATTTGATACCCATATCTTTGATTTTCCATAAATATGGATAATTCCCAATAATCTCCACCTTGAAGATTTGATTCGAGTAATCTTATCTTCACACAATTCTCTCTGCCTTTGTCAACAACACTTGATAGTGCCTTCTTCAACTGTTAAACATGTAGAATATTGATTAAGTTCAAACAATGTTCGAACTTGATTGTTGTTACCACCTTGGTCATCATATCTGCGGGATTATCTGCAGTCTTAATCTTCTGAAGGTGAATTTTCCCCTCATCAATAATTTCCCGCACAAAGTGGAAACGTACATCGATATGCTTTGTACGTGCATGATAGACTTGATTCTTTGCTAAATGAATAGCACTTTGACTATCACAATACACATTAATATGCTCCTGGACCAATCCCAAGGTTTTAACCATACCTTGTAACCAAATAGCTTCCTTTACAGCCTCTGTTACAGCCATGTATTCAGCTTCTGTGGTTGACAACGCAACTGTAGACTGCAGTGTAGACTTCCAACTTATTGGTCCTCCAGCAAGAGTAAACACATAACCAGTGGTTGATCTTCGTTTGTCCAAATCACCGGCATAATCAGAATCAACGTACCCAACAACATCTTTACCAAGTGCAGTATCCTGCTTGAACAGTAATCCAATATCCATGGTCTTATGAATATACCGTAGAATCCATTTCACAGCTTGCCAATGTCCTTTTCCAGGATTATGCATATACCTGCTCACTATACTAACTGCCTGTGAAATGCCGGGTCTTGTACACACCATTGCATACATCAAGCTACCTACTGCATTAGAATACGGAACTTGTAACATGTATTCTTGTTCCGTATTTGTCGAAGGAGATAGTTGTGTAGAAAGCTTGAAATGAGAAGCCAACGGGGTACTTACAGCTTTAGTCTGCTCGTTCATGGCAAACTTCTGTAGTATCTTCTTTAAATATTGCTTCTGAGATAAACTAACTCTGCCATGAGCTCTATCCCTACATATTTCCATGCCAAGGATCTTCTTAGCTTCACCTAGATCTTTCATCTCAAACTCAAGGTTGAGTTGAGTCTTCAATCTCTCAATTTCAACTTTACTCTTAGATGCTATCAACATATCATCAACATATAAGAGCAAGTATACGAAAAATCCTTCTTGTAGCTTCTGAAAATACACGCAATGATCAAATTTACTTCTTGTATACCTTTGCCCTTTCATGAATTGATCAAATCGCTTGTACCACTGCCTTAGAGATTGTTTCAATCCATAAAGCGACTTTGTCAGTTTGCAAACCCAATTTTCTTTATCAGCAACCTTGAATCCATCTGGCTGAGTCATATAGATTTCCTCTTCCAAATCACTGTGTAAAAATGCGGTCTTCACATCGAGCTGAACTAGTTCAAGATCATATTGCGCAACCAAGGCTAGCAAAATCCGAATAGACGAATGCTTCACAACTGGAGAAAATACTTCATTGTAGTCTATTCCTTCTTTCTGAGCGTAACCCTTTGCTACCAATCTAGCCTTGTATCGAACTTCATTTTTATCAGGAAATCCTTCCTTCTTTGCATATATCCATTTGCATCCAATTGCCTTCTTTCCTTTAGGTAGTGTCACCAACTCCCAAGTCCTATTTTTATGAAGAGACTGCATTTCTTCATTCATAGCTTGCTTCCACTTTACACTATCAGAGTTACTTCTTGCTTCTGTGTAAGTAGAAGGAACATCATCATCTGTAATTGGAAGTGTATAGGCCACCATATCATCAAAGCGAGCAGGCATACGAATCTCTCTTCTTGGCCTTCTATATGCAATTGAATCATGTTGTTGTAGAAGTTCTTGGGTCAAAACTTCTTCATCATTTGTTCCTTCAATATTAGCTGGATCATCATTAACCTTTTCAAGCTCCACCTGCTGCAAAGTGCCACTGGTTGTGTTATCCTTTTTTGAATCATTGTTCTTCATCATGGTTGATTCATCAAAAGTCACATCTCTACTGAAAATTATTTTCCTTGTATCAGGACACCAGAGACGGTATCCTTTTACTCCACCAGTTATACCCATGAATAATGCTTTCTTTGCTCTTGGGTCTAACTTAGATTCTTTTACATGATAATATGCAGTGGAACCAAAAATATGTAAAGAATCATAATCAATAGCAGGTTTACCAGTCCACATCTCCATAGGAGTTTTTCCATTTATTGCAGCTGATGGCAAACGGTTAATTAGATGGCACGCATATGTAACTGCCTCAGCCCAAAATTCTTTGCCCAATCCAGCATTGGACAACATACATCGAACTTTCTCCAGTATAGTTCGATTCATTCGTTCTGCCACCCCATTTTGCTGTGGTGTATCCCGAACAGTGAAGTGTCGCACAATGCCCTCATCTTGGCATACTTGTAGAAATGGATCGTTTTTGTACTCAGTACCATTATTTGATCGAAGTCGTTTGACCTTTCGACCAGTCTGAGTCTCCACCATCTTCTTCCATTTCAGAAATGCATCCAAAACTTCACTTTTTCTTTTCATTAGATACACCCATACTTTTCTTGAATAATCATCAACAAAAGTAACAAAATAGTGCATACCTCCCAAAGAAGCTACTTTGGTAGGTCCCCACACATCACTGTGAACGTAGTCCAGAATTCCTTTCGTATTGTGAATTGCTGGACCAAATTTTACCCTCTTCTGCTTGCCCAGAACACAATGTTCACAGAATTCCATTTTGCAAGAATTTGCACCTTTCAATAAGCCTTGCTTCACCAATGTCTGCAAAACTTTTTCACCAGCATGTCCCAATCGCATATGCCATAATCTGGTAGCCTTTGAATCTACATCTTTTGTAGAAACTGTTGATGTTGATCCAATAACTGTACTTCCATTTAAAAAATACAAGTTATTTCTTCTTGTGCCTTTCATCACCGTCAGTTGCCCAGCTACTACTTTTAGTAATCCATCTCTCAAAGTGATTGTGAGCCCTTTAGATTCTAGGGCACCTAATGAGATGAGATTTTTCTTCAGGCTAGGTACGTAGCGAACATCTGTCAAGACTTGGATTGAGCCGTCGTGATTCTTCAATTGGACTGTACCCACTCCCATTGTCTTACAAGCACTATCATTTCCCATAAGAACAATTCCACCTTCTAGCTCTTTAAGACTAGAAAACCAGTCCTTATTAGGACACATATGGTAAGTACATCCTGAATCCAAAATCCACTCATCCGTTTGACATGCCATTGCCATGCCAACCAAGCTAAAGTCTGACTCCTCATCATGCTCTGCTACACATGCATTAGAAATAGCCTTGCCCTTTTGTAGCTTAGGACAATTCTTTTTCCAATGCCCTTTTTCACGGCAAAAGGCACATTCATCTTTGGTGGGTCTCCCTTTGGACTTTCCCCTTCTACCAGATTTGCTGCTGTGTGAACGACCTCTTACTGTTAAGACTTCTGCGGTTGTATCTCTGTGATCTCTTTTATCTTTCTTTCGAGTCTCAGATCTATACAACGCACTACAGACTGCATCAAATGTGATTGTATCCTTCCCATGAAGCAATGTGGTGGTAAGATGATCATATTCATCAGGAAGAGAATTCAACAACAGTAATGCCTTGTCTTCATCTTCAAATTTCTCATCCAAATTTAGCAAGTCTGCTAAAATTTTATTGAATGAGTTCACATGGTCATTCATCGACATACCGGGTGCATACGTGAATCGATAAAGTTTCTTTTTCATATAAAGCCTATTTTCAAGACTTTTTGTTAGAAACTTTTCTTCCAGTGTATCCCACAACTTCTTCGCTGATGTCTCCCTCATGACAGAGTACTTCTGCTCTTTGGCCAAACATAGGCGAATTGTTCCACATGCCTGTCTATTGATCTTGGCCCACTCCTTGTCATCCATCTTGTCAGGTTTTTCTTCAAGGGCTATATCCAGCTTTTGCTGACATAAGACATCCAGGATCTCACATTGCCACATACCAAAATCATTGGTACCATCAAATTTCTCTACTTCAAATTTCGCATTGGTCACAGTAGTCTTTGACGATGACTTTTCCATTTTTTTCTCCTCAATCCCAACTACAGTACGTGAACAGTGCCGTGAACGATCGTATTCCCCAAGTACGAATCTAGCTCTGATACCAATTGTTGTGCGGAAGCGTGTAAAAGAGTAAAATTATTGTACTAAAAAATCACACTAAGTTCAATTCCCAGGAAAGAGAGGTGGATCACAAGGATCGCTTAAGTACCAGGTCTTTCCTAGCCAGAATATCCCTCAATCGTAATTTAATAGCACAATAAATCACTACAATCACACACACAATTCATGCAGAATAATACAATAAAGAATACAAGAATTTAACGAGGTTCAGCAAATTTTGCCTACGTCCTCGGGCACTACCAAATATATTTCACTCCAAAATACAAGTGAGAATTTACAAAGAGAGAGAGAGAAAACAATGCCTTAAGTAGAGAATGGCAAGTTTGAGATACAGAATGAGAGATGGTTATGCCTATTTATAGTTGAGGTTCAGGGATCAACTTGCAAAGTCACATTACAATTAGGGACCATATATTGCAAATATCTCAGATTTTATTATGCCAATATCTCGATACCCATATCTTTGACTTTCCAATATTTGATACCCATATCTTTGACTTTCCAATATTTGATACCCATATCTTTGATTTTCCATAAATATGGATAATTCCCAATATAGTTATATAAAAAATTCAATTTAAATCAGATTAAGTTTTTATTGAGTTAAAGAATTTGAACATAATTGCAAAGATTTTCTTTTTCTTTAAAAGTGGTTTATTATATTTGGGGATTCAAAGTAAATTTATTCAAAACTTGAAAGGATAACTCAAATTCCATGAATTTACACCCAAATGTATATAAATATTCAAAAATATATTTTTTTTGAATTTAAATTTGATCATAAAATATCTTTTTTAACAATCTTATTATACGTTCTTATCATATTTTCTCTTTTCAATACAATACTTAGAACTACCCATAGCCCCTCCCTAACCCATAAATAGGAGAATAATGCGTTTCAGCATACTCAAACCCACATCCTCCTACACTGACAATAAAACCCGTATCAATCAAGACTCAACCGACTAATTATAAAATATCTAAGCATATTTTTTCATTTTATGAATAATGGAGGGGGAAGTACATGGGGTACTTTCTCTCATTATTATTTATCTTTTATTGAACAAGTGGTTGTAATGCTTTTCACAAATCCATGCAAAAAGAATTATGTCATGTGTTTCGTTTAGGTATGAAAAAAATTACTAGGTGTGAACATAGGTAGGTTTTTTTTCTTTTCTCAGTTTGGATGTACGGTACAGTACATTTAATTTATTTTTTATTTCACACTACAGTATTATTATAGTATTTAATCTCACTATCATCGTTGTTTTTACACTAATCACATATAAACGTATAGTCTATCCAAACCCACATTTAACGCATTTAAGATTTATTTAATTATTTTTTTAAATTTTATTGAATTTAAGAAAAATAAATCAAACTATATTTTTGTAAAGTATTTGTTTAGGATTAAAATTTAATTATAATCAAGAAAAAAATATATGGAAATGACAAGTGTTGATTTATAAATTGATTTTTGAGTAAAAAAGTAGATTAGGAAGGAATATCTAGACATGTGATTGCAGCTGAAATTTTACATTACTCCACAATGAATCAATCATTGAAGATTGATGTGTTTTTTTAAGTTACAATAATTTGAGTTATTAAAAACTTTACTTAAAAGTAATTAATTAATTCAGTTTGACTAGTCGATTGAGTCTTAACTCGATTGATATCGGCATTATTGTTAATGTAGGAGGACATGAGTTCGAGTGCACTGAAATACATTATCCTCTTATTTAAGGATTGAGAAGAGGTTATGAGTAGTTTTAGTTATTGTATTAAAAAAAAGTAAATATAATAGATGACTTCGATTCTAGAAAATGATAAATTTACTTTGAAACTCTTTAAAAATTTGTAAACTTACAAATTACTATAATGAAGAGCAATTTTTTGGCTTCACATTAGTTTCTCTATAGCAACCAAGACATCATTAGTAATAAAATGTATTTATCTGTCATTTTCTATATAATTGAAGACAAGGGACAGCAAAATCATGTCTTTTAGCCTTTTATAATAATCAACATATATAGATAGACCATTACCTTTCTTATAAAAATGAACATAATTCTCATGTTTTGTGTATATACTCTCATTAGGATAGATTTTGATGATTTGATGAAGCAATGTCTGTTATGATATCCAACTTGTTATGATATTCACTGTTACTGACCCACTGACTTGTTAGTCCGTCGGGTTTTGACCTGCACGCCGTATGGGCGAACCCAAGATGGAGATGCGCAGTATGGGTTCGATTACACATGGTGCAAACCTTGTGTATGTGAACCCACCTCAAGGTAGGGTACATGTCACCAAGCATGGTAACTTACCTAACATATCACATCTATGAATAGTGACCGTATTATATAAATACATAGAATTAACTCATTTGAGGGGACACACAAAAAAATACTCAACAAAACTAATATTTCGATTTACGAATTAGTTTAGCTTAAATTATGAATAAGAAAGTTTTACAATTTTGGCTTTGGGAAAAGAAATAAATGATTACATACAGAATTAAAAATGCTCCCTAGATGGGAATTTGTTGAAAAAAAAAGAACAAAAAAGAATGGGGTTATAATGTAGATGTGTGTGTGGTGCTAAATGCTTCCATTGATATATGTGAAAAGGACTAACCCTAACTATAAAAAAGAAAAGGACTAGTAACCCTAATGAAAACCAAAGACATAAAAGTTGGCCATATTTAATGTAATAAGGATAAAATTGAGAAGATTTTTAAACAATGGGAAATGTACAAGAAAGTAGATAGAAAAAGGAGAGGCTAAAAACCAAGAAGCGTGTGCACTAAAATTTATTGCAGAGGATGGCAGTGTAGGGAGACGAATTGAAATTATTTTGTCTATTTATATGAATTTCAGTAGAATAATTAAAGGATAAAAATGTAATTTTCTAGAATGAAAGTTAGAAAATTTACTGGAGATCAAAATGAAGTTTTACCATATGAACAAAAAGGAGTGTGGGGCCTTTGCCTCCCCCTTGGATACACCCTTGATAAGGTTAGTTTTGGATCCAATTATACTTGTTCATGAATTGGACTACTCGTTCAGGCCTGAAGATTCGTTTGAAATTTCTGAGTGTTTGGATAAAAATATTAGGTCCAAAAAATGGGCTTTGATAAAAAATTTAAGCCCGTTTAAAATATGAGTCGGGCTCGGGCTTGAACATTCAAGGCCCAAGTCCAACTCGTTTTTAAGTTTATAATACTTTATATTATGTTATTCTTACTTTTTGCGGCGTTTGGACCAAAAACGCTGCTATTGATCAACTTTTTGCGGCATTTTCTTGCAAACGCCACTAATTTATAAACTTTGCGGTGTTTCTTGTCCAAACGCCGCTAAAGCCCTATTTTCCTGTAGTGTATATATTATGTAATTTAGAAAATATTAAAAAAATAAACCTATACTAAATATACAATAGTACTCTAATATAAGATTATATAAAAAAAATTCAATAAATAAGAAATGTATAAAATTATTAAATATTAAAATAATATAATATAAATATTTTTTAAAAAATAATATGATCAAGCTTAAAATGGACTTGGATTAGTTTTTTAAAATATAAGCGGGTTTGGGCAAAATTTTAAGCCTATATTTCAGGTTGGATAGGGCTTGGACAAACATGAAGTATGTTAATATCATGCTTAGACTTGACTCAAATCTAGTCCGGCCTGGCCCATAAGCACCTCTAGATCCAATCAATTTGGATTGGGTTAATCTGTGTTTTGCAATTTTGGGTTCTGGTCAAATTTTAATTAGGATAATTTCTGGATTGAGTCATCTCGAATTCTGGGTTTAAGTATTCAACTTTTCATAATCAAATCGAGTTGATCAAATTGGGTTTTTGAACTTAAGTAAAAATTAACATGTTTAAATATCAACTTCTATTTTAAAAAAAATTACTTTCACATTAAAAATATATTATCATGAAATCCGTAAGACGGATTAGATTTAACCATATGAAAAAAGAAAGACCACGACCTTGGCCTCATCCTTGATCAGGTTGGTTTTAGGTCCTGTCAATGTGGACCGGATTAATTCGTGCTTTACAATTTTAAGTTATTTTAATTCAAGTCAATTTAGAATTAACTTCAATTTTTGTTTGAATTCACGTTTTGAGTTCAAATTTCATCATTCAAAACCGCATCAAATTTTACCATCCTAATTTAATCTTTGGAACCTTTAGATCCATATAGAAAAAGATAGTTACGTAATTGACAAAAACACCAGCCAAATTCCAACTCTTTTCTCCCTCAATTATTTCAACCAAAACGTAAAAAGGATGACCATGAAGATGACTTAATTGAATTTTTTAAAAATTTATTAGTATATTATAAACAAATGGGGTTTTTATTATTAAGGGCTCTTAGCTTTTAGCTCCCATTAGGTAAGGTTTGGTTTGATTGAGAAAAGTACAGCAATGGAGAGATCATAATATATAAATATTTACTATAATTATTAATTAAAGCAAATGATGTAAAGCTCTTTAGATGATTGCCATTTTCCTTTTCTCAGAATATTTTATTTTCACTTAGCATTTAAATTAGTCAACAATAGATATGACAATAATTCCAATGGATCAAAAATATCTTTTCACAACTAATCAAATAGGTTGACACAAATATTCTGAGCAATCATATGAATTTAATATTCACAATAAATATTATCGATTGAGTGGGTTTAAGTGTACTGAAATTTATTATCCTCTTATTTATGAGTTGGGGACAGACTATGAGTAGTTCTAGGCATTGTGTCAAAAAAAGCAGATATGATCAGAACTTATAATGAGATTGTTAAAAAAAATAGATATATTAACCGGACTTGTATCAAGATAGTTTGGGTTGGGTCAATTTGAAATCTAATCGCTTTAGATTATTTCGGGTTAGTTTATTTTTGGTTACTTATTCAAACTATTTCAAATTTAAATCATTTTGAGTACGAGTCATTTTTATGTTTAGGTTTGATAAATTCAGTATGTTGAATTTTATGATAAATTTAAGTGATATCAAGCTTAGAATTTCTAGATTTGAATTAGAATTGAACGAATTTCCAATTGATTTCTAAAATATTTTAATATCCAATAATTACATTAAATCTAAATTAAATCTAGAATTACACTAAATTAAACCTCTAAATAAAATAAATATTTTTCAATATTCCTTTTTTATCCACAAAATTCAAATCCAAAACCTTAAAATCCAAACCATATAATGATAATAAAAGAAGAGAAGATGCTAAATCTCATGAGGGTGGGGGTGATGTGAAATATGGGGTTATATATAATTATATGCAAAATTGGATGACAGCAAGCAAATGAGTTGAGTGGTGCATTATTTGGCTGCTTCTTTCTGAACCTTCTGACTTTATGACCCCAAACCCTTTATATTTAAAGAGAAAATATCTTGCAACCTTTGATTTTGATGTACTCTTGTTTTTGTATGATTGCCTTTTGCCACGAGGGTTAAAATGAAAATAAATAAATAAGCAAAAACCATCTAATGTTGGACGGTAGCTCAATTCACCGACCTTCATTTGTTCATACCTTAAATATAATTATTATGGCATAAAAAACAACATAATTGTGTGATTCTTAGCTTAAATAGTATGAATATTGTTATACAGGAGGATATGAGTTCGAGTACGTTAGATTATGGAGGAGTATAAGTAATTTTAGATATTGTGTCAAAAAAATTCAGATACTATCAACAACTATTGATAAACATATGAATTTAAATACGAAGATCGAATTACAATAAATTAAAATTGAAGAATCAAATTCTTAATTAGATCTATACAATTATAAATATTTCCAAAGTTCTCTTACCCAAATGCAAAGAAACTTGAAATCTTTGTCACCCTTTTTGGGTTGAGATAAGTTGTAAAACAAATTTATATTGTATGTGCACTGTATTGTACAAATCTGTGTGGAGTTTTTGTCTTTTTGAGGTGAAAACTTTTTTTTTTTAATTTAGTAGTCAACTTGTCTTTGTTTATTAAAAAGAAATGTTAAGTCCTTAAGTAAAATAAACTATTAAGAACACAGCACAGTTCCAAAAAGAGACAACCTTACTAAATTTGATCCACCAATCGTCATTAAGGCAAGTACGTTTAATTTAAAGGTTAGGTTGCTTAAAGAACTAAACTAAACTAAACTAAACAAAACAACAAAACTAATTAAAAAAAAAAAAGACAGTAGTGTTTGGGGTGATTGCATGCAACTATTAAAGGTATCCATTGGTAATTATATAGAGATTTGGTTTTAAGAATTCAGCAATTATGCAGTCATGAGTGGAGAGTAGATTTTTAGTAGATATTAAGGGAGGCGAACTATGCCGCTCACATGTTGGCGGGAATGATGAAGAATTCTTCGATTGGTGCCTAGATTTTCCATACAGTTCTCTCTTTAGTCCTTCACCAATTAGGATTGATAATATGTCTGTGTTTTCGATTCCCGTTGCGCTAAAAAAAATTCCAATCACAATAAGTATATATATCATAATTAGTCAGCACTAAATTGAATCATTGAACTCAATAATTAATTAAATAATTAGTAGAGTTTGAATTTAAAACCTCAAAATTTTTCCCATTACATAATTAAAAACCTATCTTTATAAATAGTTTATGTAAAATTCAAATGAAGCTTTAGTTGAATTGGTAAAATTAAAAGTCTGAAAATCATAATGTTTTAGGTTCAGATCTCATCATTTGCAGTTTTTTATTGATTTCGCATAAAATATAAAAAGACAAACATCTTCATAACCGTATAATTAACTTTGTAAAACCCGGACAACAAACGCAACTAGACGACTCATCGGCTACAAATGATTGGAGATGGATTGAATTATTAGTCCTGCTGGAGAGCATGGTAAGATTTAGCATTTGCTTTTCCAACAAAGGAGGCAATTGAATAATGTGTTTTGGTCCTTTTAGGAATTAGTTGTAAAGCTTTCTTTCTATATCAAGTCTTTTCCATGCTGTCAAGCAACATTAAAAAGAAATTTTGTCTACTTCTTCAGTTCTTGTAAGCCCACAAATGCCAGAAAACCATCCAATTATCATATACCCTTCATGAAATGTATGTGTATTATTATTTGGGAGTTCTATCTAAAGTATAAATGTCCAAAGATGACAATCAATGCATATGAACACACTTTCCACCCTCTTGGTTAAAGCTTGGATTTAAAGCAATAAAGTTTTCAGCAACCTACCATTGTGTCACATGTCAATACTTTAACTATATCATTTTAGATTCTTATGCACTAGCTGTGATATATTAAGTTATTTATTGATTATAAGTTAATTTATAATTAAAGGGATAATCGAAATAGAAAATAATTATATGCACACAAGAATTTATTGTGTAATTTGAAAGCCTTCCTACTTATACGAGAGCAATGCATTATGAACTAACTGTTTAAGTCGTTATTTAAGTTCAACTCACTTATTAAATTGTAATTCCACTCCTAAGGTCAAAGGACTAATGGTAAGGACACAAAGGACTAATGCTAAACAAAGGGCTGTTATGATCAGATCCTTACATAGAGCAAATAGACGAAGAGAACTCGATCCCAAAGCTCAAGGCTAAGGGATTGACATGTGAAAGGTAAGAATGAGATAAGCATCAAATGACATGAGGTGATATCTTCGTATTCATGTTCACCTTATTATCTTAATCGTTCTATTTTCTTTGAACCCAAAATTGACTTAAGCATTAGATAACGATTAGAGTATCAACTCCAACACCCTCACAACTCATCATTTATACCTTTTCAGATTACATTTCGCCTCCATTACTCAAAAAGAGAGCAAGTTAGTTATTATACGTTAGATCAAAGACTAAATTATTGCTTTTGTTAAAAATTTCATCTATTTCTACGGCTAAAACTTATCCCTGTACAACAACATGAAGTACAAGTGACATACCACGTGCAACTGTCAAGTTATCTAATGGTTACTCTAATTTTTAACGATAAAAAATGATAAAACCTTTAACAAAAACGACTAATTTTAACTTTAAAAAAACCAAAATAAAAACTAGATAAAACCCAAATTACTGCACGTATTAGAGTTTATATCCATGTTAATTATTAATTTTAACATATATTACACGTATCAAACATGCTATGTTAATTACGTTTATATCCAAAATTGACATGTCTAAATGGTTCTATTGTTGCTTAGCTTATTTGGAGTTATTCAATCATTGTGCATTAATCATGTACAAATGTTAATATAATAACTACAAATTCTCAAAACAAATTTGGCCACATAGCAACTTCAAATACACATTAACGTGCTTTTCAATATCAAGATTCAATAAGTTAATTCTAAAAATGAAAACATCATAATAATGGTACAAATCTTCCATTTTCAGATTAGACATTATGTTTTAAGAGTTCAGTTTGTATAAGTGAGGGAGGCAAAATGAGCAAATTAATGTGAAAAAAAAAAAAACCTTGTATTTTAGAGAACCAGAAATATATGTTCAAGAACTATGCTGGTACTGCCTAAGGTTCCAAGGGTGTTGAACCATTATCATCCAGTCTTGCTCTCTGTTGATGTGTCCTTGGATGCTTTCTTGCTTAAACCTATAATAATTAGTGGGTTCACTCGACTTAAAGGGGCGTCACGAAGTACTCGGACCAAGTCCTCTTGGTGAAGTATGTCTTTCTCTAGAAGCAATTCTGCAATCTGAGCTACGTGTTCCTTGTGCTCCTCTATCAGCTGCACTGTTCGGTCGTATGCCTTGCCTACCCACTCTCTAACTTCGGAGTCGATGATTGCAGCGGTTGTGCTGCTATAAGGCATGGTCATCTCGAATGCATAGTTAATTCGAGGGAAAGAAAGAAGACCGACCTTGTCACTGAAACCATAGACTGCTACTTGGGCATAAGTCATCTTAGTTACTTTCTCTAAGTCGTTCTGAGCTCCGGTTGATATCTTCCCTAATAGAACCTAGTCCCCATAAAATATGCATGACATGGTTAAAAATATATCGTGCGAAACAGATAAGAATGGCATTGAAATGAGTAAAATGTTGGTTTCTTCTTACCACGAAACGAGAGCACTCATCAGGGATAAATACCATCTAGGATTTCATCTCAATTTGAGATACAAATATATCAGAGACATGCATGAGATATCTAATCCATTGCAGGATATCAAACCCAAACCCGGTAACATGTTGTACATACTTGCATGAGATACGTTATCAATTTTGATATGTTATACAAACAAATCAAACCTGAGTGCCAAACCAAAATGACAACTGAAATGATCTGAACTCATGTATGCTATTAGTATGTTCCTTTCTTGCTTAAGTTTAACCCGAGCTCAAAATATAGACATCAAATTTTGCTTAAATCTGACCTATATTTTAAATGAATTTAAGTTTTTGGTTAATACAATTTATAGAACCTAATATTTTTATCCAGACTTTGGACCAAAAAGTTCAACATATTAAATTGCACTAATTTATAAATCAAGATATAAAAATAACATGAAATGAAATTTTAAAATTTATATAATTTTAAATTATGAATATATAAAAGTTTATATAAATATAATATTTTAAATATATTAATAAAACTAAAATAATATTTTAGTGTGAAGGAGAGATTAATTATTAAGATGAAAAAAATAGATATATAGTACAATGTAGATAGATATATACTATATTGTTTATACCATATTGAGATTTCTCTAATGACTATTAATGGGAAGGGCTAAATTATTTTGTAGAGTGTTCTGCACTAGCCGTGATATGTTGAGTTATTTATCAATTATAAGTTAATTTATAATTAAATGGATAATAGAAGGATAAAATTGATTCTAATGATGTAATTCGAAAGCTTTTTTTTACATTTGTAAGTTTTTATACGAGAGCAATTCATTATGAATTAACTGTTTAAGTCATTATTTAAATTCAACTCACTTATTAAGTTACAATTTCACTCTTAAGGACAAGGATGAGAAAACAAAAAAATTTGAGCTATCAAAGGACTAATGGCCAAAAGACAAAAGTTTGGTGTCACAAAGGACTAACACCAAACAAAAGACTGACATGACCAAATCCTCACACAAGGCAAATAGACAAAGAGGAGTCGATCCCAAGACTCAAGACTAAAGGATTGACACGTAAAAGGTAAAAATGAAGTAAGCATAAAAGGACATGAGGTGATATATTCCTATTCATGTTCACCTTATTATCTTAACCTTTTTTTTTTCTTTGAACCCTAAATTGACTTAAAAATTAAATAACGATCAGAGTATCAAGTTTAATACCCTCATAAGTCATCTTTTCTACCTTTTGCAGTTATCGCCATCTTCCAACTCTTTGATCGGTCCAAAACCACACTAATCTAAAAAAGGACATTTAACATGCAGAACAAAAGACGTGATAATATTTCCTTTAATCTAGTTTTTTTTTTGGCCAACTTTCCTTTTATCTAGTTTAATTGATTGGTTTTCTTTATTTAAATTGTATTTCAAATTCCTATTATTTTGTATTTATATTAGGAGTTAGATTATATTTTGTCTCTTCTACTATAAAGTATACAAATTAGTTTTTATAGATTAGATCAAATAGTAAATTAATACTTTTGTTAAAAATTTTATCCATTTATACTGCTAAAACTTATCCTTGTACGACAACATAAAGTACAAATGCAATACCACATGCAACTGTCAAGTTATCTAACGATTAATTCAATCTTTAATGGTAAAAATAGATAACAACTTTAACAAAAAAAAACTAATTTTATAAATAAAAAATGCATAATACAATCTAACTTTAGTACAAAAACTTCGATAATACTTTTAGCTTCTTATTGCTTATCTTATTTGGAGTTTTCCAATCAGTGTGCATTAATCATGTACAAATGTTAATATAATAACTACAAATTCTCAAAACAAATTTGGCCGCATAGCAACTTCAAATACATATTAACATACATACTTTTCAATATCAAGAATCAATAAGTTAATTCTAAAAATGAAAACATCTCAGTAATGGTAAAAATCTTCCGACATTCTGTTATTAGTTCTTTTTACAGCTTAAGAGTTCAGTTTGGACAAGTGTGGGCGGTAAAATGAGCAAATTAATGTGAAAAAAAAAAAACCCTTGTATTTTAGAGAACGAGTAATATATGTTCAAGAACTATGCTGGTACTACCTCAGGTTCCAAGGGTGTTGAACCATTATCATCCACGGTCTTGCTCTCTGTTGATGTGTCCTTGGACGCTTTATCTTCTTCTTGGAACCCTTTCTTAAACCTATCATAATTAGTGGGTTCAGTCGACTTAAACGGGCGTTCACCAAGTACTCGGACCAAGTCCTCTTGGTGAAGGACCTCTTTCTCTAGAAGCAATTCTGCAATCTGAGCTACGTGTTCCTTGTGCTCCTCTATCAGCTGCACTGTTCGGTCGTATGCCTTGCCTACCCACTCTCTAACTTCGGAGTCGATGATTGCACCGGTCTTGCTGCTATAAGGCTTGGTCATCTCGAATGCATCGTCCCTTTGAGGGAAAGAAAGAAGACCAACCTTGTCACTGAAACCATAGACTGCTACTTGGGCATAAGTCATCTTGGTTACTTTCTCTAAGTCATTCTGAGCTCCGGTTGATATCTTCCCCAATAGAACCTAGTCCCCATAAAACATGCATGACATATATAAAAATATATCATGCGAAACAGATAACGAGTGGCATTGAAATGTGCAAAATGTTGGTTTCTTCTTACAACAAAACGAGAGCAGTCATCAGGCATAATACCATCTGGGATTTCACGTCAATTTGAGATACAAACATATCAGAGACATACATGAGATATGTAATCCATCGCAGGATATCCCGAAAACATGTTGTACATACTTGCATGTTGTCAATTTTGATATGTTACACAAACATATCAAACCTGAGTGCCAAACCAAAATGACAACCTGAAATGATCTGAACTCAAAATTATCCAAATAAAAAATGACCTAAGCATGAGACACTCAAACTCTTAACTGACCCAAACCCCAAATGGCCAAAAGATTTTAAAACCTGTATTTATCCGGCCCAGATTGATCAGGTCCAAAACCAACTTGACCCGCCCAATTAACAGGTCTACTTGATACTAAAGGCTTCTGTTTCAACCTAGGAACTATATGTTCAAGCACCAAGGAGGCCTTCATAATTCAAGTTAGATACAACAAGTGTCTGATATTGCTGAAAGTCAGATATCTAAGTTCTAAAGAAGTCTTTGTTCACCAGTTCAGGAGGACATTATTGAGATAGGAAAAGATGAGCATTGAGAAAGTGTTCTGAAATCTCACCTGCTCAGCAGCTCGACCACCTAGTGTCATGCAAGTCACATCAAAGAGCTGCTCTTTCGTCATCAGAAGATTTTCATTGGGAACATACTGAGCAAATCCCAGTGCTGCAGTACCACGAGGAACAATTGTTACTTTAAGCAATGGTTCTGCATGTTCCAAGAACCAACCAGCAACAGCATGGCCTGATTCATGGTAAGCAACAGTTCGCCTCTCCAACTTGCTTATAACCTGCAAGCCAGAACAAAAATTTTAAATAAGACAAACCTTCATTGCACACTGGAAGCTGGAACCAGTCAGGACAAAAAATATATAGATCATAGATCTTTGGGACGCTAAAACTGGAGATAAAACAGAGAACAAAAAGACATTTTATGGCAGAAACCGGATTTTGAAATTTGGAAATTCAAATCACTCATCTACTACATCTCCAGTACCATAACCAGCTACAGAGATTGAATAGAAATCCCAATAATATAATGCAGTGCATAAGTAAACAAAACAGGCAGATGATGAGGAACAACATGCCTTGTTTTTCTTCTCTAAACCACCTATTACTCTGTCTATAGCTCCCTCAAAATGTTCCATGGTTATCACTGCACTTTCATTCCTTGCAGCAATCAAGGCTGCTTCATTGCAAACATTCGCAATGTCAGCTCCAGCAAAACCAGGGGTTAGAGCAGCAAGTCGCTGAGAGTAATACGATGGCTCATTATCAAGTTTTAGTTTCTTCAAGTATATTTGGAAGATCTGTTCACGACCCTTAATGTCAGGTTTGTCTATTGTAATTTGACGATCAAACCGACCAGGTCTTAGCAGAGCTCTATCTAAAATGTCAGGCCTATTTGTACCAGCAAGCACAACAACTCCAGAAGTTGTTCCAAATCCATCCATTTCTACTAGCAACTGGTTAAGTGTACTTTCCCGCTCATCATTGCCACCAGAAAAGCCTCCACGACCCCTTGCTCTACCTATTGCATCAATTTCATCAATGAATACAATACTAGGAGCACACTGCCTAGCCTCTTGAAATAAGCTTCTCACTCTTGACGGCCCAACTCCAACAAACATTTCCATAAAATCTGATCCAGACATAGAGAGGAAAGGCACACCAGATTCACCAGCAGTTGCCTTTGCAAGAAGTGTCTTCCCTGTGCCAGGAGGACCAACAAGAAGAGCACCTCTGGGAATCTTAGCTCCTAATTCTTCGTATTTCTTTGGGTTCTTTAAGAAGTGCACAAACTCCATAATTTCTTGCTTTGCCTCGTCACATCCAGCAACATCTTTGAAGAAGACCTGAGATAGCAAGAAAACCATTGCAGTAATTATTATGATGGTGACCTTTAAATCTCACTTCATGTATATATGTGTGATAACAGCATTGAAAAATTCAAAAGAAAACATCTAACGATGGTTTACCTTGTCCTTTGCATTCTTGTCCATTTTGGTTATTTGAGCCTTTCCCATATTGAATAGTCCACGACCACCTCGTCCCCCAGGACCACCAACTCCAAATCCACTTTGCATTTTTCTCCCCATAAACCATAAGGATCCTAAGATCAAGAGTGTGGGTCCAAAGCGCATCAACTCTTGGAACCAATTCACCTCACTTACATAGGTTACAGGAACATAATTATGAGGATCTATCCCCAACGCTTCTTGGGCTTCTTCTAACTTCTCCTCAAAAGATTCAACACTCCCTATGTTAAAGTAGTACTTATATTGACTCGTCTTTGTTCTGGCAGGGGCTCCATTCATTGGAGCTTCTACAGGATCATCAGTGGTCTGACTTGCGTTGCGTGGTGAACTCCTCATGTACACTTTTGCAACCGATTTATTTGAAACAACAATTTTGTCCACCATGCCAGGTTCCAGGAGTTTGTTTTTGAACTCTTGGAAACTAATCTGAACAAAACACCAAACAGCTTAAAGAAAAACTGAAAAGAAAGAACTGGAAATTACAACAGTTGCAAGGAAAAAAAAACGATAAGGCTTTGCTTTTGGAATCAGAACGAAGCTTAAACATAGCCTAAAGGCATTAAATTTCTTTTTCGCCTGATAGAGGTTCCATGTTTTGCCCAATAAAACACACAAAAGGCGATAGATTTCAACATACAGTTTCTAGTCCTGGTTTCATCCAGTTTGTTTACTTTTTAACTTTAGTTTCTTACATGGGTATGAATAAAATTCTTGAACAAGATAAGGAATATGAATAAAGGGATCAGCCTAAGTCCAAAAAATTGCACTAAGACCAACTGGAACAAGAACCATGAAGATTATCAGTATACTATATCCTTCAATATAATAACTCATCTAAATTCATGTTTAGTAACTTCATAACAAGAACAATGAAATGATTGCTCAAGTTTTAGCATGCTATAAAAAAAGTTATCATCAAGGTGGTCCCTTGTAATATGCAATATATCATTTTAAAACCAGTCTATGTAATTTCTAAAGTCATAGGATAATAGCTGCTAACCTCCTGCTGTTCATGAGGACCGGATAACGAAGAGTACGTAATCCCAATCAACAATAAAGTGGTAACAATATTCTGCACCAACCTTTGAATGTTCTGAGAATTCCCAGGCTCACCAGCACCTGAATCCTCTGGAGAAGAATCACACACATATATAAATATATATATATTATATAAATACAGAAAGAGCTCGAATTAGTTAACAGCACTTAGCAATAAAGCTTTTCTGGTCTCAATATTTCAACTAAATCAGACAAAAATACTTCCCCTACTATCAAAGTTCTAATTAACCCCAAATTAGAACTTTAAAGACGTACCTTTGGATCCAGATTTCTGTTCATTAGCCTTAGGAATATCTTTCTTGTTCTTGGGAAAGTAATTTTCATAATCTGCAACAATGCAATTAAAAAATCAATAAAAATGTCAAATATTTATACAATAAGCATAAAAACAGTAACAATTATAAATTAACTCACTTCTTTTCTTAGGCCCTTCACTGCAAAAAAACCGCCTGATCCTAGGGTTTGCAAGAATAGAATCCAAATTCGACAACGGTGTATTAGTACTAAGCTGCTTCCCAACTCCAGCCGGTGCGAAATAACCCTTTACAAGCCCTAACCCTTTATTAATGCGTGAAATGCACGTATTTGTTACAGGACTTGGTACATTCGATTCATTTCGTAACAGTTTCCTCGATATAACATTCTACAAAACGAGCATTCATTTCATTATAAAACAATAAAAAGAAAGCATTAAAAATTAAAAAAAAAAAGAATACAAAGAAGGAGAAGAATATTATTACTGTTCGGAAATTAGAGCGAGAAGAGCGGGAGAGAGAGCGGCCGATTCTGGAGAAACTCATTGTGAAAGTACCAACGATGTTCACATGAACCGATTCAAAAACAAAAAAAGCTAATTAACACTCAAAGGTTGAGTTTTTATGGTTTTTTTTTTGTTTTTACTTTCTGGGCTCTGTTTGGCTGATGAGAAAATTTCTTTTTTTCCCCTTTTAGTAATCTGATTTTGATTTTTTATTGTTAAGGTTGAAGAAGGGAAGAAAATGTAGAAGTGGGAAAAGTGTGGGATTTTTAACGGAGTCCGGTTATTGAGCTGCTTACCTTTTTTTTTTGATGAATTTACCTTCTTGGCCTTATTGATTGAAGTGTTAGCATGGGTGATATCGGTTTTACCATTTTAACTAAAATCAACAAGAATATCGAAGATAACTTAATTGAATCTCATTAGTTTTTTTTTTTAAGTTTCACTAATACAAATATATTTAAATAACCGTAATTAAGGGTGAAGTCGATTTTTTTTGAAATAGTAGAATTTGAATTATAAATTTTTGCGAGTTAAAATTTCAATTTCATCATTGTATTAATATAAAATTTTACAATTTTCAATGGATTAAACTATAGACTTTTTTTGTTTTTGGAAAGAGCAAAATTTTCCAAAATTTAAGAGGGACTAAAATAGAATCTGATCATTAGATTAACTCAAAATTTTGCAAATACTCAAAGGATTAAAGGGACAGATTTTTATTTTTAAGAGAGCTAATGCAAAACGAACAAATAACTAAACAAAAATCGAACTAGTTCAAAGAGGTTTTGACAAATCTCATATATAACATAACCACAGGGTGTGAGGTGACCCACGCATTGTGATTGCCTGGGACTCAAATTTAAAACTTCAAAATCAAGAGTTTTCAAATTTTGTTAATAATACCAAGACTTGATTAGTAAAATCATAGTTTTTTTCTTTGATACAATACTTAGAACTATCTATAGTCCCTCGTCAACCCTTAAATAGGAAGATAATATGTTTTAGAACACTTGAATCCATATTCTCCTGAACCAGCAACAATATCGATACCAACCGAATTAGGACTCAATTCAACTAAATTTTAAAATGTTATGAAAATTAAAAAATAAATATTCATGTTGTTTTGAATAATTGTAATTTAAGAAGGTTGATTTTGTCATTTTAAGTGGAGTTTGAGAGTTTTTTATTTGTGGTAAGAGGCTAATACACAACTCCTTGGGATCCACTAAAAATATAAACCAAATGGGTCAATTTATGGGTTCCACTATAACAAAATTTAGTAACAATTTCATTTCACATTTTATGTCAATATTCATTTTAATTATAAACATGAATTTTATTCTTTTGAAGTATTTTGTTTCAATTCATATCGTATACCGACAATCATTTGCCTAACTCCACATATAGGCACTAAAGTGTCATTCCATATACATTTCGATACAACTTTTTTAGTGGTTAGTGTTCTTATCATATTATGATCATTTTAATGTTTTAAACTTGTATAGACTCTTGTTGACATTAAGAAAAATTTTCCACTTTGACATTTTTTACCGTAGTGGCCTTACCCAATCTTTCCATAATAATTACACAATTCATTCATATGTGTACATATCCTATTAAGTTATAATTTCTTCCATGGAAACCTTGGTAACATTTTCACACAATTGGATACAAAGCCTCACATTTTGCCATAAAATTTCACACTAATATTAGCACAATTAAACACTTATTTATAGCATCAATTTCATAATCGCTAAGCCTCCTAACTTAAGAGAATGATGAGTATCTATGATACTTACTTTAATATATACTCTATATTGCTTAATCAAACTTCCATGATCTCCAATTCATCTTTGATCAAGCTTGGAACTTCATAAAACATTTGCTCATTTCCATAAAACAAAAATACATTAAAAATTAATATAAATTCCTTTAAAGTTTTCTCTTAATCTTTCTTAACAAATATCAAGCTAAAATAGGAAGCCATTTTTTTTATCTTATTGTAGCTTTCTCACTCTAGCTTCAAGTCCTCTCTTTAAGCTTCATAAACCTTAAGTTGAGAATGATGAGATTAATGGTAGAAATGAGTTGAGGAGATTGTTTGTTAAGAGATTTTAACAACATTTGAAAGTGAAAGGTAAAAATTTTGAAAGAAGGTGAAATAATAAGGAAATGGAGAGGAAAAAGGGTAGCTATGGGATCATATGGGTGGCTGGAGAAGAAGAAAAAAACAAGTGGCTAATGGTGTTCATCCCACTTTTAAAATATCCACAAATGGGTTTAAAGCCCTAACCCATTTTTTGTTTAATTTTATCAAATTGTGACCTATTCTAACGATCCAAAATAATTTCACATATTAAATATCAACTTTAAATATTGCTTTCATCATAAAAATCTCAAAAAAAAAAAAATTAACCAAATTACCATTTTTGACTTATTTTTTCACATTTTTTTCAAATTAGATACTTATGCCCATTTGAGTTCATAATTCATCATAAATCTTTATTATAATCCCATGAGTGATAAAACCTTATTATAATCCCATGGGTTATAAAAATGGCACGTTGTCTCTTTCCTCCGCTAAAAATGAAAAAAATTACAATTTAATCTCTATTCAATGTTTCAATATAGTCCCAAATGTGATTTTCATCACACCGAATCACATTTTAATCCATTTCATGCAAAATAATATATAATAATTAATATTTTCTATATTCGGATAATTTTGCACATTAGTACTCGTACTTTTCAATGATGAAATGGAAGATTATAAGCAAGCCAACCATAAACAAAGCTTTAGCATGACATCCACAAAACAAAACTATCGATACTTGTAGCTGATATATCACTGCTGGTTCTGCTGTCTTTGCTGTGCAAAATTGGGGTTATTTTGAAGAGCTGCCATATTAGATTGTAAATTCTGGGCAGTGCCCATATTACCGAATGCAGCTTGTGAACCATGCTGCTGCTGTGACTGCTGTTGCTGCTGCTGTGGCTGTGGCTGCATGGCCATAAGGCCTCCTGGATTGGATCCCATATTAAACACTGCATACAAAAAAGCCCGAAATGAAAATTTTTTAAGTCTGAACTCACATCAAACTCAAAGCTCTAAAGGCTATACAGTTGCATGCACAATGCGCTTTCAGTTTCTCCAAATTTTGGTTTTGTTGTGTTGAGGCAGAAATTGGAAGTCAAAAGAGGGAAGAAGCAACTGAGCACCACTAGATATAGAAATCAATACATGTATATGTCTATGTATATGTATATGTATATGCATGCATGAAAGAATGTCAAGACCATTATTCATACTTTGGTCACTTAAGATTTGGGATGCATGAGTCCGCTGAGGATTGCTACCAGGTAGTCCAAACTGCAGAAAGAATTGAACTGAATGAGTTAGGTTACACTTAAGAAGTTATGACAAAGGGAAAAAAAGAAAACTGAATGTAGTATATCAATAAGGACAAGTATACAAATGCAGTAGATACAAACACCAATTACATATACAGCTTTAGGGACAATGGTTAATATGTGCCAACCAGCTGCCTGATCTGCAGCAAAATTGTGTGAACAAGAAGTGACAATTTCTAGCAGGATGAAAGGGAACAGAACTGAGAGCCAGGAAACAGGATTTGACAAACAGCACTATCCTAATCCCGCATCTATGGCCAAACCATGCTCCCCCAGACCACCTTGCTCTTGTTTTTATGCTTATTTAACTAACCTCTCTAGTTTCTTAGATAAGAATTAACAGATGCCAAGAGCCAAAGTGTTTAGAAAACCAGCCAAAAAGATAAAATTGGAAAACAGATATTACTTGCGAATCCTATACAAAGGAGAGGCAAAGACATCAAAGGCTTAGCTACCAGCTCTTTTTAGTCTCAATCTAGCTGAAACTCTATGACACAACTAGTTTTGATTGAAACAAATCTATGGGTAAAACCAATGATTCAGTTCATCACAAGTGAAAAAGTTCAAAGGTTTTTAAATCTGCACCAGATATGCCTAGATAATTAAGGAAATAGTAACCATCCCTATGGACTGTTATAAATCTCTAAGACCGAGGAATCATGTTCCTGTAAGAATTTTAGAGAAGAAAATCACACAAACAAAAAATTGTATACATCACCCACTCACAACCACATGAAAACTGAAATTTTACAAGCTTTTGATATTTACACAAAGTGAACCTTAGAAACAAAGACAGCTCCACGATTCATGAAGAACATGGAAGCTTAGAAAGTCTTTTTTTCTTTTTAAATGACATTTATAATACAGACAAGATAAATTTCACAATATGCATGATTTATATGAAGGGAAGTCTGACTAAGAAAAAGAAACTCAGCAAAAGCATTAGCAACTAACCTGCATCCTTGGTAGTAGTGACTGAGATGACATAGTTGCGGACATGTTTGGAATCTAAATCAAAACATTTAAAATACAAATTTAAACCATGAAAGATATAACTTCAATATAAAGGAGGCAAATCAACATATGTGTAATAGAAGCGCTTGTCATATATGGATGAGAACTGCTGAATTTGACATGCAAAGCTGTGAAACAGAAATTTCATCCACATTTCATAATCTGTAAGAAATGTTCCATTTCATCCTTCTGACCTAAATCTGTCATATGCACAACCATGTTACATTCTTACATCCTTTATCAGTCAGAACTAAAATCTTTATCAAATTTGACACATTGATACCATGTGTATGTCCATGCGGATAATCCACCAAAACAGCGAATGATGCGCATTTCCTCATTGTATAATTGTATCTAATTTACCTTACTATAATAGCATATATTTTCCTATTTGATCACTTCTTCACCACATCGTCTCAAAGCATTAAGTTGTACAAAGGAATATTATATCATGACATACTCCAGCATTAAGCTCTACAACAGGAAAATCAAAATAGCTGGTATCAAAATTTGAAAACCTTATGAAAACCAAATGAACATTAACCAACCAACCGTGCCACTCATTTCCTTCCATCATCTTTTACCAATGAGCAAAAAGAAAAAAATCCAAATAAAGGAAGCCCTTTTCTTTTGTCTGAGGCAAGTCATATTTGTTCCCTCCCTCATAACCAAGAGCCTATCTTGAATCAATACTGCAAAAGGCTTTTCCAATCCTAGAAACTATAAGTTCAATAACTATGGAGGAAGCACTCTCTTAAAGAACATCAATAATTCCAGGATGAATAAAAACATAATTAAATAGACAATTTAGTGTTAATAACTAAAAGCACCTACAATGAACAAACTAACAGAAAGTTATTTGAGTTTCTGCTTAAACTCCCTAATGTTAGAAGGTGGACACATTTCCTAAGTTGAGAAGCATAAGTAAAGGTACCATCAATCTGGTATATCTTTCATTATAATACAAAAATCTAATTCAGTGAATGACCTTATCCAATGATAAGTTTTATTTTAAGGAGAAAAAAAAAACATCATAGATGATGTTTTGAAGGAACAAACGCAAGAACACATATCATAAAACAGATTGAAGAGATATAGCTAACCATCTGAGTACTTGGTGTCCCCTGAGCAGCATTGAACAATGCAGTATTTGCTGCACTGGAGAATTGGCCTAAATGACGACTCAACTGATTTCCTTGATTGAGTTGGCTTTGACCTATGCCATGCTGCACATGTCCTGGAGGAAGCTGCCTACCCTGAAATTGCTGATGGCCCAAGGGTTGAGAAAACTGCATCTGACCATGTAACTGGTGGAAAGAGATTTTGGTTTCAGTTAAACCAATAGTATGAAGAAAAGATGTATTTTAGAAGGGTAAAACATGCCTCCTCAAGAATAAATTGTCCCAAGTTAGATCCAAAAGAAGGAAGAGATAAAACCACTCATTTGAAGGCTCACTTCACATACCTGCATCAACACACCACCACCCCAAGCAACTCCTACCCTCTCCGCTTCAAACAGAGAATAAATTGAAAAGGACTACAAGCCTAAAAAAAGTTCAATGGTTCCTATAAATTCAGTAAACAAAAGGAAGGAAAACCAAGATCTTCATATTTTGTTTCACAATAAAAACGTCACTGGTGCTTTTACTTCCATATATTTTGCTCAGCAGCTTTCATTCGAAAGTATTCATCTTTCAAGTGTAGCTGATTCACAGAATACCTTCATAGTAATTCACTATTGTAGTTATTTCAGGAGGCAGTTGCAAATCTTGTAAAATTTTCTCTGTGCAGTGGAAGTGATTAATAGCTAACAATCACTTAACATGTATACAAGTTTGAATGAGAACTGTAAAATATAACAAACATCCACCCACTATCATTTTAACTTTGCAGTCTTTGCAAGAAGCACTTTTTAAAATTTTGTTCTCAGATCTGCTGTATAAAACTCAACCTGAAATCAAACCCCAAAAACAGTCGTACTAAAACTTCTGGTTTATTTTAAGCTACCCAAGTGCAGGCAAGCAGCTCCAAAGACTCACAGAACAAACCCATTTCCTGAACTCTAAATACTTAAATTTACTAGGTTATGGCAATAATGATATTCAAAAGCACAACTTAGACCCATAACTGGCATGCAGTTTTTCAGGCACTGATATATATGAAGCAAGCATTTGTAATTCATAAGAAATTTCAGATAAAACAAGAAGTAAAGGAAAAGAAGTCATAAGAAAGTTACCGACTGAAACTTTTGCTGAGTCTGACCCTGGAGATCATGAAGCGGCAGCTGATTCTGTACCAAAGAAATGATTGTTCATAGTTATAATACAACTGAATGGCTGAGAAACATACGAAGCTATTCTATGATTCAACAAAACAAACATAAAAAACTAATTCAAATTTGCTTAGGAATCATAAGATTCAGCAAAATTAACTGTCCTTTACCTCATGATAGTTTTGAAAACCCTTCAATCCTACCAAGAGTCATAGTTACTATGTAAAATCAAAGCATGCACTTACATGCATATGTACATATAGATGTCGATATGTCATGAGTTACTCTTATGGCCTCACAGAAACTTTAAAAGCACAAAAAATAAGCAAAATTTATACCTGTCCCAGTCCTTGCATCGTAGACTGCCTAAACTGTTGCTGAGCAAGGAGTTGCTGTTGATGCTGAGGCAATTGCATCATTTTTTGCCTTTGCTGCTGCTGCTGCTGCTGGTGTTGTTGCTGCTGCTGCAGTTGCTGCGTTTGTTGCTGAGGAGATGGTGTGTTCATCATAGTTGTTGCAGACCTTGGTGAGTTGGCATATGGGAGTGGAGAAGTTGTGGTGTTATCATAGGAGGTAGCACTAGTAGCAGCAGAAGGAGATGCAGCCGATCTACCAATAAGTTGTGCTCCAGTAGCCTGGCATAAGAAGACTAGAAGAGTAAAGCTATTGCATATAAACTTTGATCTTCAGAAAATAAGACACATAACCAGAAATGATACAGAATGGTTTTCATAGGATCAGAAGCAACTGATAAGTATAATCCAAATAAAATGATTAAAATAGAATGTGTCTCCCATGAATGACTTAAAAATGGAGAGGACGAAGAATTTATCAAGAACAGGATCCTGATCTGGCCTTTGCACTAGGCCAATGATCACAATATTGTGGCTATAATGGTTGAATTTTACTCATAATTACGTTATCCTACTCCTAGCCTAGCACCATTTAAAGAGAATGATGAGAACATATGGAGGTCACAATCACCTAAGTAACAAAGAGTATATAGTGTGCTCTAAGAGAGTCCAAAGTTGAGCTCATACAGACTTTGATATGAATGTTGCTCTTTCAGAATCAGATATTCATTTAGATAAAAATCATGTTGAAATATGTATATATTTTAAATTTATTTAGGTAGATAAGTTTTATTAATATTCTAGAATTATTTTATTTTATCTTTTAGTAGTTTATTAGAATAAAGGAACTATTTTCCCTAATGTTTTAGTAATTTATTAAAATAAGGGAATTATTTTCCCAATTAGGATTAGGACTCTTTTCTCTATTTAAGTTCAGTTCTTTAGTTAATAATAAAAGAACAGTTTTATTAAAAACTCTCTTAAAAACTTTCAAATAATGTAGGTTTAGGAAAAGACTGATTAAGGGGAAGTCAATGACTAACCTGTAACAAAGTCCCCTGACTGCCAATGTTGTTTGACATAAGAGGAGTGTTCTTCATGTACATGCCTGTAAGCGAATTTGAAGTATGCTACTAAACCGCACAAGAAACTTTCTAGTATTGAAATAGAATAAAAAACTATAATAGATGTACGAAAATTACCAGATGGATCAGCAAAAGATTGCACTCCATCAGTTGCAGGCATAATGTCCACCAGATGAAGTGGAAGCGAAGGTGTAATCAGCTTCTGATCTGCAGGTAGACGCAGACCTGCATACAAAGACCAATCAATAATTGGATGATAAGCATGCTAAGTTCAAAGTACTAGGCCTTTCTCTAGAACATAAATAGTCAAACCAAATCTTAGATGCTAATTCTAAAGAGATTCATCTACAGGTCCATTAAACTTCAATTAACCATAGAAATCAATACAGAAAACTTTCATCTACCATTCCATTAAAATTCAATTACTTCAACAACTGTATCAATTGACTGATGTAGATGATCTATGACCAAAGGGCATTCTTATAAAACAATACAAGGAAAACTATAATAGATTTTCTAAATTTAAACCTATATTCAATGAGGGGAAAAAAATAAAACAACAACCATTGCATATTGCCCACCGAACTATCAGTTGAAAACTATTAGTAGCCTGCAGTTACAAAATCTAGAAAGATATCTCGTTACATCTCATGGTCTAAATATAGTTGCTACACTAACTGCTAAAGACTATCACCTTCGCCAAAATTAACAGCAGTACGGAGTAAGTTCTCTTGTTCTTGAATTTTAGCAGCCTGCCCCTTGTCTAGAGTAGGAAGAATGGCTGGCCCTTGACGAGAGCCAAAACAATATGCTTTGCGGGTATCAGCTAATACTTTCTCAGCACTTTCACATGCAGCCGCAATCATATCAATTCTAGCCTGTAAAACTATAAAAATCACACACCTGAAAATAACCAGATTCGACCAGGAAAACAATGATTGTGTGACACTAGCTCACCTTTAGCTTATCAATTTGTGAAGGTATCGGCAGATTTTGCATTCCTAGAAGCAACTGCTCTCGCTTCAAATTATCCTCCACTTCCATCTCTGGCAGTAGCTTCGAGGATAACATAACCGGTAATACTACACAGCCAATGAACTGGATTTAATTACTCAGTAATTACAATGAATAAAGATAAGTATTATTGCCAATCCAAATTATCTCAATCAGCATTTTAAGGGGAAATAAAACAGCTAATAAACTTGATGCGTAAAGAGAAAAAAAAATGCGTACTGGGAGCATTGTCAGCATTAACATTTTTGGGATGAACAACAAAAGCCTTTGAAACCTTTTTTATTTCATCCACAATGTTGAAAAGTTCGAGATTCACCATTGAGTATTGACCCAAAATATCCTGCCTGTTTTACGAACAAACAAAAAAGAAAAACCCTAAATATATAATATGAAAATCTGAAGATTCAAGGTTATAAAAGAAAGAAAGAGAAGAGAGAGGACCATTTGGGGGTGGTATTTGTGCGAGAATAGGCGTCGAAGTCTTCGAGGATGCGAGTTATGGCCTTGAAAAGGGAAATTGCTCTGGTCTTTACAGATTCCAAATTGAGCTGTTGTTGAAGCGCCTGGTTCAGCCTCTCCGCCCCTACCACTGCCTGATTCTGCTGCTGTGGCTGCGACGCCGGCTGCGATGGGTCCTGAATCATTCCCTCCATTTTAGTTTAGCTAATCTTTCTGTCTTCTTCAAGATTACAAACAGTTGCAGACACTGTTCGTCTTGTTTGGGGATGGTTAATAAATGGGAAATTTTTAGGATAAACTACCAAGTTAGAGGGGTGAATTTGTTAGTCGACTTCTACGAAATAGAATAGAAGTCCATGTCCAACATAAATTAAAATTTTAAATTTTTTTTTACGATCTCCTCATCCCGAGATGGAATAAGAAAATTATTTAGATTTTAATATATAAATTCACGAAGTTAAAAATAATATGTACTTTTGATTAGTACAGATAGTGTAAATAGAGACACTCATACAAATAACGATTTTAACAATTTAGTGATTTAAATAAAAATTTTTAAATATCTTATAACTTTTTAATATTAAATGGTCAAACTAATAATTTAAAGAGCTTAGTGTAATTTATCTTTCTTTAAAAGATATCATGTGGCATGGATGATGGAACATCGTAGTCTCCAAACGAGTTGGTCGAAAGGAACATTTGCCAATTAAACTGACACATCGAACTGATATGTCTTGTGGTCTGTTTTGTTTCAAATTTTTAGGGCTTGATTTTCCTTTTTTGAAAGTATTTTTAGGTCATGGTTTTCAACCTACCTTTCTTGTTTCTATAATTTGATTCTTTTTGGATTATTCGACTGTTGGAACTTCAATTTCTTTATTGGAACTTTAAAACAAGTTATTTGCTTAATCCAACTCTTAATTTTCTAAGTTTTTGTATTATTAGATTTATGAATTGGACGGACGAGGTTGGTTTTGGATTGAGTTAATTTAGGTCAAGTTATTTCATGTTTGGATTATTTTGGGTTTAGGTCATTTAGGGCTCGTATAATTCAAGTATGACAATATACTTTTCATTTCGGGTCATTTTGAATTTAGATCTTTTCAAATTACTTCTTTGGATCACTTCATGTTCAAATCATTTGGTGTTCATGTTATTTCTAGTAAAATTATTTTTGGATTTGGATGGGATGGATTGGGGTTAATAACTTTTTATTGTCAAATCAGATTGTGTTTGTTTGGATTCAAGTTAATCGGGTTATGTTTTTGTATTACTAGATATATTAATATTGGGTGGATTGGGTTGATTTTGGGTTGAATAAATATGGGTCGACTTAATTCGAGTTTTAAAGTTTTTTAATCATTTCAAGTTCGAGTTGCTTTGGATTTGTATCATTTAAGTTTGTCAATATGATCCTTCAGATATGATCAATTCGAGTTTAGGTCATTTAAGATTACTTTTTTAGGTCATTTAGGGTTCAAGTCATTTTCGGATTTGAGTTGGATGGATTCAATTGTTATTAACTTTTTTGTTGTCAAACTGAATTGAACTGGAATTTGATTCAATTAATCGGGTTAAGTTTTCGAGATCATATAAAAATTGATAAGTCTATATCCAAGGGTGGACTGTAATGGAGGCGCCCAAATTTTCAGAAATTCTTATTATGCCTTTTAATTTTTCTTAATTTTTAATTAAGCTCTCATTAATCTCACAATATTTTAAAAAAATTTAAATAGACCTCAATTTTATTAAAGAATTCTCATTAAACTCCTAAATTTTTTAAAAATTTTAATTAGGCCCTCCAAACATAATCCCAAGATCTGCCACTAGCTATACCTAACACATTTCGGATCATGTTAGCCTTCAAAAATTTTAATTAGGCCCTCCAAACATAATCCCAAGATCTGCCACTAGCTATACCTAACACATTTCGGATACATAATCCCAAGATCTGCCACTAGCTATACCTAACACATTTCGGATCATGTTACCCTTCAAAAATTTTAATTAGGCCCTCCAAACATAATCCCAAGATCTGCCACTGGCTATACCTAACACATTTCGGATCATGTTACCTTCTAACTACATTAAAAAGATTAGAATTTATATCTGACATACACACTCGAATTGAAATATCGAATTTTTTAGCCTAATCTAATTTATTCTAATAAAACCCTAGTTGTGTAAAACTAATGAAGTTGATGTTTAGCAATATAATTAAACAAAAGCTTGCTTTACATGGAAATCATTTAATAATAAGGTGAGAATATAATTTTGCCTTAGTTTGGAAGCCAAAATAGTTGAGGTCGGTCCAATTTGAGGGTCTAAAAGAGAAATTTAGAAACAAAGGGAAGTAGTAGGAAATACCTTCAAAATACGGTAACAAAGGGCACCTATACCTACAACTAATTGAGCTTCTCCAATACATGCCATTGCTTGTTAATGCCAAGGTTGAATTTTCTTTAATTTCTAGAACTTATTTTGGCTATTATTTACGTTAATTAAAAAGAAATACATAATCAAGTTGCAAAAGTCATAGATATTGAATTCATTAAGGAAATTGGTAGCTTTCAAGTTTCATTTATGCATTGAAAGCTTTGAAAAAAAATGCAAAAATCTTGTCCGGATTGGTTGGTTGGGCCAATTGGATTGGGAATCGATTGGGATATCGGTTCGGAGAAAGACATTAGACTGATTGAGTCAAGAATAGGTATGGATTGGTTAAAGCAGACGAAAAACTGATTTTGTTTTTAATTTATGAATTTTAAATGATTTATTTACTTGAATCGGACAAATCGGTTGAACTAGTTGAATCGGTGGTCTAGCTAGTTCGACCACCAATTCGGTTCTGAAACATGCATCTTTATTACTTAAGTGAAGAATTAGGGACAAAGCCAGACTTATTTTAGGGCTAAAATTGAATTTTAAAATTTTGAGGAGGTCAAATATAATTTTGTCATTATATTAATTAATTAATTATTTCAAATTTTAGAAGGAAATTAAATTGAAAATTTATCATTTCAAGGGACTAAAGTACAATTTTATAATTTAGTTTTTTTTAGAGGGACTAAAATGAAAAATTTTCACCTACTTTGCGATCCTTGTGAAGAACTTTCTAATACTTAAAACAAGAAGAAAAATGATCAATCATAACTATTCTTTTTGATACAATGCCTAGAACTACTCATAGCCTCCATCCAACCCATAAATAGGAGGATAGTGCGCTTTAACACACTCGAACCCAAATCCTCCTGTATTGACAACAAAACCCATGTCAATCGAACTAAAACTCAATCGACAAAATGATAAATTTTTTGAATCATGTCACCCATTTTATGCAATAGCGAAAGTAATACTTAAATGAAATTGCTGGTAAAACTTAAACCTAGTGGCGACGACTCTCTAAGATGAGAAATTTATACTTTAGATCCTTTGAAAGTAATAAATTTATATGTTAATATATGGTAAAATTATATTTTAGTCTTTAAAAAATAATACAATTTGATATAATCTTTCTAAAAACTGACAATGGTATAAAATTTTATTTTGTTTCCCCGTAAAAATTTATAATTCAATTTCGACCCTCATAAAAAGGTTTTTATTAACTTCACCTTTATCAAAAAAATGAGGTTACCACCTTAATTCACGTGTTAAGTAAAAAAGTCGCTATAATAAAAGGGTCAGGAGAAATTTCTTACTTCATCAACACTCTAAAATTCAGCTCGACCAACACCAAAGCTGACCAATTTTTGTTTTTCCAGTGGTCAATCTTAAACTCATCAATCATGAAAATATATATATCAAAGTCTTAAGGTGCTACCTAATTTGATCAATCATCATAACCCTATATATATACACATATATTCGGCCCTTTTTATTACACATTTGCAGCTGTTTCGTCACCAAATCATCTGCTGAACCAAAAATGGCAACAACTTCACATCTTTCTTCAATGGCGATGTTTTTTATTTCATTCTTTGTTTTATTGATGGGAAATGCTGAAGGGGAAACTAGGCACTATACATTCAATGTATGTATATATATGTATGTATGTATGTATGTATGGTTATTTTTGAATTTGAAGCTGATGGTTTTTGTTTTTTTTGAATGGTTAAGATTCGATATCATAATGTTACGAGACTGTGTCATACGAGGACCATTCTGAGTGTGAACCGACGGTACCCAGGGCCACCATTAGTGGCTCGAGAAGGTGATCGAGTCATTGTTAAAGTGGTTAACCATGTTGCAAACAATGTTAGCATTCATTGGTACGTAAACTTTCATATTATCATATATATATATATATAGTGGTGTTCATAGCTCGACTAGGTCAATCCATGAATGATATTAATTTACATAATTGTTTAAAGTTTTCGGCTCGAATTATGAGCATCAAAATTTTCCTCCCAAATCTGTCCATATTACTTTTGTTTAATATTTGTAGGTTAAAATATATCATAGGTATCCCAAATTTGAAATTTAATCTATATACTTTTATTTGAGGAATAATCCTTCTACTTTTCATATTTCAAAATTTAGGTCTAACTATTAACATTGTTAAGATTATTTTGTTAAATTCAGGTTCGTTATAATATCATTTTTTTAGTTACATTGCTACCAAGTGAATATTTTTTTATTTTAAAATGTCACACTAACATATTTACCAAAAAAAAATAACAGTGTTAACAAATGGAGTTGAATTTTGATATGAAAAGTAGAGAGATTAAATTCCTGAAAATAAAAGTATAAGGACTAAATTCTAAATTTAAGAAAGAGTAAAATTTAATAATTATATATGTTTCTTTTACTAATGTTATAAATATATTCCTTTTATTAAATTTCTACACAAACAATTTAGCATACCTTTTAATATGTATATTTTTATAGCATAATATACTAAATTTTCATATTATATCCATTGCGTTATATAAAAATACATGTCAGCTAAGCTCGAACCTTGAACATTAGAGATTAATTGACTAAGTCCTTTTATTCAAGCTCATTGTTCGTATATAATTTTTTTTACCTTAGTTTGCTTAAATATTGAACCAATTTTTAAGTTTAGACGAATAAATCAACGAATTTTAAATATTGATCTGTATTGTTTTATTATATGGAACAGGCATGGAATTCGACAACTTACGACAGGATGGTCAGATGGACCTTCATACGTAACACAATGTCCAATTCAAACAAATCAATCATACATATACAATTTCACAATCACAGGACAAAGAGGAACCCTCTTATGGCATGCTCACTTTTCATGGTTAAGAGCAACAATCCATGGACCTATTATCATCCTCCCAAAGCACAATCAATCTTACCCATTTCAGAAACCCCAGAAAGAAGTCACCATCATACTAGGTAGGTCGAAAAGAAAATAAATTTGCATATTAAGTTAAAAAGTATTCGTGTTTTCTAAAACCAATATATATATGTATGTTTATATGTTTGAATTTGGGGTTTCAGGAGAGTGGTTCAACGTAGACCCGGAAGCTATAATTAGCCAAGCACTCAAAACAGGAGGTGGACCCAATGTTTCAGATGCTTATACTATCAATGGCCTTCCTGGGTTACTCTACAATTGTTCTTCTAAAGGTATGAGTTTAATGCATTATAAGTTTTGTTGATACACGGGATGGTGGCAGATATGGTCGGTTCACCCTGTTTAGGATAGGGTGAAGAGTCGTTAATATAGATGGTTAGAGTAATGGTTGAGGAGAAAAAAAGGAGATTTAGGTTTGGCAAGAAAGATGAAGATAGCGGGTAAGCTAGTGCTCTCCTTCGGCTCTTGTACCTTAAAAGTTTATTGTTATTATCTCGAGGCATTATGTGTCGAGTTAGCATTGGCGGATTAGAGACATGTGACATGACATAATAGATTTAGGTAGGAGCAAAATTAGAAATTTTTTTTGGAGTAGAAGTAAATTATATATTTTTATGAGAGTTAAAATGTAAATTTTTCATTTTAATAACTTATTTCTTTTTAATTTTAAAAGGACTAAATTAAAATTTTATTATTTTAAGGAGGGGTAAAAGTATAAATTTTATCATATAATAACTTAAACTATAATAAATTTTAAAGGGTCAAAAATGAATTTTCCCATTTTAGGGGGTGAGGCCTTGCCAACCCTCTACCATTATTCTTAGGTTTAGGTTGGGTGGCGCTAAGATGTGTTCGGGATAATCTATTTACACCTACGATTAATAAATGAGTCCGCTAGTCAAGGCAGCCCCAAAAATGGTAAATTAGCTTTATAATCCCTTTAGTTTTTATAAAATCACAAGTTAATATAATGGGAAATTTTCACTTTTGACTCCCAAAATTTGTTATTGATTTTTGGCTCCAAAGCAATATCCTAACTTCGGCTCTGTCAAGCAAGTTGCTAGCCGAGGGATCTCCCTGAGAAGCCTTAGATGAGAGTGACAGCTCGAAACAGATTGGATTCCTAGCTAGCTTTAGCAAGTTTATAACAACATTTAAGGTAAATTTGTAACATGTTTAACATGATTGTGTCTACATAATCATTTGCAGATACATACAAGCTAAAAGTGAAGCCAGGGAAAACATATCTCTTAAGACTAATCAACGCTGCACTCAACGACGAGCTCTTCTTCACCATAGCCAACCACACATTAACGGTAGTCGAAGGCGACGCGATATACACAAAAGCGTTCGACACCGATAAACTCCTAATCACCCCGGGCCAAACCGCAAACGTTCTATTAAAAACCAAACCTGAATACCCCAATTCCAAATTCCTCATAGCCGCTAGACCATACTCCCCCGGTCAAGGCACATTTGATAACTCCACCACTATGGGCATCCTTGAATATGAACACCCATTTAAAAAACCATTCAAAAACCTCACTTTAATTCAACCAAATCTCCCACAAATTAACGACACACAGTTTGTTTCAAATTTTACAATGAAATTTCGTAGCTTAGCCAATTACGAATTCCCTGCAAACGTACCTAAAACAGTGGACAAGAGGTTTTTTTTCACTGTTGGACTTGGGACAAGTCCTTGTCCTAAGAACACAACTTGTCAAGGTCCTACCAATTCAACTAAGTTTGCAGCTTCGGTTAACAACGTGTCGTTTACGTTACCTTCGGTGGCAATTCTTCAAGCTTATTATTTTGGACAATCGAATGGTGTTTACACGACGGATTTTCCGGTGGAACCGATGGTTCCGTTTAATTATACAGGGATTGCACCGAATAATACGAATGTGATGAATGGGACTCGTACGGTGGTGTTGCCGTTTAATACGAGTGTGGAGCTAGTGATGCAGGATACCAGCATTCTTGGTGCTGAGAGTCATCCATTGCATCTTCATGGTTTCAATTTCTTTGTTGTTGGACAAGGGTTTGGGAACTTTGATCCGGTTAAGGATCCGGCGAAGTTCAATCTTGTTGACCCGATGGAACGGAATACGGCCGGTGTGCCTGCCGGTGGTTGGATAGCCATTCGGTTCTTAGCAGACAACCCAGGTAAATAACTTGTTTTCGGATCAATTCGGGTTATAAAATTTTCATGTTTATTTGGAGATTGTAGGTTTAGATCATTTTAAATTTGGGTGATTCAAGCTTTTTCAAGGCTGATCATTATAAGTTCAGATCTTTTTATGGCTCGATCATTTTACTTTATTTGTTTGAGTCATTTTAAATTATTAGTTGGGTTTTTTGAATTTGGGTCAATTTTTAGTTTTATTTTGGACAAATTCGAATTATCAAATTATTTAAGTTTTTACGATCAAATCAAGTCATTTCAGGCTTTAAATTCGAGTTGATTAATTTAAATTTGAGTTTGAGTTGTTTAATATCCTGATCTTTTTGAGTTCAATCATTTTGGGTTTGAAGCTTGAATTTTTGAATTGGATCATTACGAGTCCAAATATTGTAAGTTTTAATAATTTTGAGTTTTGATCATTTCAAGTTTAAATTATTTTGAATTCAAGTCAATTTGAGTTTGAGTTGAATTGATTTAGGTTATTAACGTTTTATAATTAAATCGAGTTGGGTTGAATTTGAGTTTAGACGGGCAAAATAAAGGGCATGCAATGGCCATGCCCCCTCAATAGAAATGGTAAAAACTACAAGTTAATATAATGATAAAATTATACTTTCAACTCTCTAAAAATTTATTATTCATTCTTAGTCCCTTAAAATAAATTTCTAGCTTTTACCTCTTAGCTAAAATCAAAATTGAAAATTTTATTTACGTACGTAATTTCATGAACATGCAAAAATTTGTTGCTTCTTTTCTTCTGATTTGTGGAATCATGTTAAAAACTATAAACAGGGGTGTGGTTCATGCACTGTCACTTAGATGTTCATACAAGCTGGGGACTGAAAATGGCATGGATAGTGTTGGATGGTCCGGAACCGAATCAGAAGCTGCAACCACCACCGTCCGATCTTCCATGGTGTTGATATCGAGTAACCATTACTGATCTTCTGCAACATTGATTCCGCGCTACCGTTACCGTTCCGAATCGCTCTATAGCTATACAAAGTAACCATGTCATTCACTTTTTGGTCATCGTTTTTGAGTCTATCAATTATGAGTCGCCTACATTTCTTCATTGTAACTTTAATTTCACGCCATTGTGGAATTGAGTCTATCGATTAGGTTGTTTTGTTATGTTTTGAGGGCATAAAACAGCAGTTGAGGTGTAAACATCTGATGGATTTGTCTTTGGTTTAATTTTAATAATGGTTTGTTTGTAATAATTAAGTTTAAGCTGTTATCATTACTTATTTGCTGCAAATAAAAGTTATGTAATTTCTTGCTCCTAAACTACACTGCCCAAAGTTCAAAACATCATTCAAAACATCATTGCAAGCTATAATCCGTCAAATCATATTGAATTTAAGAAATATTCTTCTACTCATCGATGAGTACTAATCCACCGTATTGATTATCGAATTATTGCTTGAAATCACTAATCAGACCTTAAATAACCCGACTCAAAAAACCAGGGTGAATGATAAAAAAAACCCAACTGAAAAACTTGAATAACCCAAACCCGAAATGGCCCGAGAATTGAATAGATAAGAAGAGGAGAAATTCCATTGAGAAAAGAAAAACACCTTAAGAAATTTTTATTAGTGTTAAAAAGGATTTTACAGTTCTTTTACATGATTGATACACTTTGTTGCCTATTGATTTGCATATGATCACTTCTACAATGATGCCTTCTTTATGAACAAGGTGTCAAATTACAAAACCTACCATTAAACCACCTACACAAACCATAAGCTCCAAAAAGGGTAAAGGGTAAGAGAAGGGAAAAACCGAAACAAAAAGAAGAGTAAAACCCCATCAAATCCTATTTCTAAATTTAGTACTGCTTTGCCTGGTTTAACTGTCAACTTACAGGACCCTTTTTTCTCATCCTTGACGATTATCGGTTGTTGTAACGACGGTAATGGTCTTTTTCGCAAGGTGACGGCATCTGTGTGGTAGGATAACTTAAAAAGGGTATCATATGGTAAGCATTTATCAATCCCTCAAGCATCGAAAAATTCGTTATTGCCAAGGCAATGTAAAGGAAAAAAAAGAAGTGATATGTCATTTTGATGTTGATGAAGTAGATACTCTATCGTAAGCAGTTCGAAAACGAAGACCGTTACCTATGTGTCTTGAAAATGGGCATATCCAGCAGAAGATACTTGGACCCAATACCTAAAATAATTCAGATGGCAACAGATGAAAATATGAGCTATAACCATAAAAATTAATGAGAAAACAGAATAAGGCAACGAATGAACCGAGTTAATGGATATTACCGTTGTTAGATTTTCGTAGGCACCAAGATCATACGGATGCTTATAGACAGTCCCTCCTTTCTCCGCGAGCCACATAGCTCTCACCCCTTCGTGATACTGCCGATTTAATTTTTAAAAAATCAAGGAAAAGTAAAAAAAAAGGTAAAAGTACCACGGAGGCCCCTATACTAAGAGTCGGATTGCATTTTGCTTCATTTACTCAAAAAATGAGCAAATTAGCCCTGTAAATTAAATTAAAGAGCAAACTAGTACTTCTATTAAAAATTTCATCCATTTCTACGGTTAAAAACTGATTCATGTATGTTGACATGAGGTACACGTAGCATGCTACATGTCACTGTTTGGTTATTCTGTCAACCATGCCAGTTTTTAATAGAAAGGACCAATTTGCTCTTTGATCTAATGTACATTGCCCATTTTTTAAGTAGAGGGGGCAAAATGCAATCTGACTCCTAGTACAAGGGCTTCCTTGATACTTTTACCGTAAACAAATCGTTCTAAATGCCAAAGGCAAGTAGCAATGAGCAAAATACAGAATAAATGTTTTTAATTACCTCAATTGTGGTCTTATTTTGCAAAATAAGGTAGATATGCCAACCCAAGAGAACACTTAAAGCTACACTTAAGGGGACTAGCAACAGTCCAGAAATAACCTGAAAATGATAAGCGATAAGCATTACACGAATACATTAAATTCTAGCTCTAAAAGGTCGGTAACCGATGACATTACATATGCGACTCTGAAAGTATCTGCACTGTGCTGCTTATCATTCTGGGAATCGTTCATTAGGCTCCCCACTAGTAAAATCTGAAATTTAAGAGAACCAAAATGAGAAAAGGACCAAACAGTTTCGATCAAAGGGGAAACACATATGTTTATTTCGATATGGCATACCAGGGAATAGATGCAAGCAATCACGGCATATACAACGAAGACGAAGAAAACCTTGTAGTTGGCGTGGCCGACACAATTATTTATCCAATTGCAATGGTGATCCTTATAAATCAATAAGAGCGGTTTTAGCACGTTATTATTGAGGGCATTCGAGACATGAAAGAACGACAAAATAGATTTGCACGTACCATTCTCAGAATGCATCTTTTGCAAACACGACAGTGATGTGCACGAGGAGGCTTAAAACAAGAACACTTTTGGCAAAATCTCAAGTCCCCTCCCTAGAAAAACATCCTGAACAAAGGTCACAACCTAGAAATAGATGGAACAAGATAAAAGCTATGCAATAAAAACATAAGTCTATTGACCTCCCAAACACGACAAACTCAATTGTTTTGGTTCCAAGTTATTGTTAAAATGTGAGATCAATCGTGATGCACAATTACGTCAACGTATGCTTTTAAGTTATCCATTTTGACAAATTAGGAATTACAACATGACAGAAGATGACAATTGTTCCGTGGATTATGACAATAAAAGTACCGGTTCACTGCCGGAGCGTCAACATTACACCAATGATGCAGCGCCAGAATAACACTCTCATTTATGATTAACTATGAAATAACACATAGCAGAATTCATTACGATAATAGATCAAATGTACAAACATGCGACAATGACATAAGCTTAACTATGAATACAGTGCAGCTAAAGGGCATTAATTTTACAATGCTTTTTTTAAACACACTAATGGACAGATTATTTTTACTTGATTTTCCGAATAGATCATCAATTCATCATAGATTAGAACAGCCTCTTGACAATGCATTTTGTTCATCTATTTTTTGTTGGCATCTTTGACACAGTATGAAGAATATAAATTAATTATACAGATCTCAATAATCCAAAATTTCAAAACTTTCACCAAATCTAGGCATAATTCAACCCCTAAAGATCCTTTTTTTTTTCTCCCCATATGCAAAAATTGCTAATTTGCACGCAATAATCGAGAAAAATAAAAGAACCCCAACATTAATCTCTTCATTTCTAACAAAACCAAATTGGAGAAATTAATATTTTCATTAAAAAATTCAAAATTCATCGAAATTATTACCCAAAAAAAAAACCAAAAATCAAACCTTAGCAGACATAGCAAAGAATAGAAATCTGCAATCTTTCTTTTCTCTTTTAAGCGTACCTTGCGTTTGATCTCATGGATAGGAACTTCAGGATCTTCAATGTCGGGCATGAAAGAAGATGGGACCCGACCCGGATCCGCCAAGATGGCATAGGCGTAATTTAAGACACACATGAAGGCAACACCGGTAAAAGCGATGGCGTTCATGATACCAGGTGAGGTCATTAGACCAAACCAACGATCAATGAAAACGAAGACCGTACAAAAGTAAATGAAAACGATGGCCGATACGACAACGGTTACAGAAAAGCTGAAGCCTCGCTTCATGGCTTTTCGTTGTAAATTTTTTTATATAAGTAATGTTCGGACAGATTGGCGGAAACGCCGGCGTGACAAACGACGGCGTCTCCGGTGGTGGTGGTGGTGGTGGTGGTGGTGGTGGTGGTGAATTTCGAGGTGGATCTTTTTCCCTTTTTTAAAAAAAATGGATTTTTTTGGTTTGCGGGGAAATTTTGGAGCTTTAATTTGGAGCGGTCTCTAGATGGTGCGAAATGCTGTGCCATTGAAGTGTTCTTTCTTCTTTTTTTCCACGAATAGCCCTTTCATTTCTTTTGAATTTCAAATTGGCCCCTGTTAGAATTTTGTTTTACATTTTGGTACGTATGAATTTGGTAATTTAAAACGTATAAAATTTAAAAATAAGAATTACAAAATTAAGAAATTTTATTTACAAAAAGTCATAACATAATGAAAAAAAATCCAAACTTTTGTTAAAATAATAAAAAAATTCCAATTTTTTCAAATTTTATTTTATTTTTTATCAGTTCAAAATAATCCGGACTATCTCTTATTATATGTTACCGACGCTTAAATTAAACTTAAATTTGAAGTTACATACATGAAAGTGGATAATAGTATATCAAAACTAGTTCGATGTATAAATGAAGTTAGGAACGATTTAAACAAATACTTTTATTTTTTTATACAACAAATACTCATATTTATATTATTAAAATATTAGTACAAAATATTAATAATATTGTTTAGAATTTAAAATTATTATTAATTAATTTTATTAAAATAATAAAAATATTAATTATTTTATGTTATTAAATATAAATGTCTATTTAATAATATTAAGATTTACAATATTCAATACAATATTTTAATATTTTCAAAAAATAAAAATTTATTTATTTTTGATAAATTACATTCTTAGAAAAAAAAAGGGAGAGCTGTTTTTATAAATTGTCTTATGCTTTTCAAAAAGGAAATGTAATTTATAGTAAAATTGTTTATTTTTCATTGATTAATAAATCATTTTTCGCTAAATAAAATTTATTTTTGAGACAAATATAAGAAAATATTAATTTACTATTATATTAATTTGTAATTGTTAAAAGACTTAAATTTTAAAATTTTAAAATTTGGGACCAATTCGAAACTGAGATTATAGTTTGATGGCATCAAAACGCAATTAACCCTTAGTTACATATAGTTTTTTAGTAGAAAATAAATGAAAATAATTACAATTTAGTACATGTAATTAATCATGGTGGCTTTGATATGGATTGGGATTTGCAATTTTTTATTCTAGATTTTTCGATATTCAATAATTACATTAGATTTTAATATATAAAATCTTAAATCAAATTGGGTTAGATTTTTAAACGGAGATTAAACTCTTTCAATAATGTGTTCTTCATTCATGGAATTTGAACTTGAAATTTTTCGTAAAAAACATTGATCTCTTTACCACTTAACTCGACAGGCATCGATAAGAACCCTTGTTTGAATTGGGTATATATATTTAGGTCCATCTTTACTTTGGGCTTTTCTTTTACATCTTAAAAAACTAAAATAGTGTCATTGAATCAACACTCAAAAGCTGGCCCATACTCTTCAAGGTCTTAAACCTTAAAAATAATCTCTACAACCCCATTTTACTGTACTCTTTGCTAAAGTATTAATTTTTTTGATTGGATTTTTTTAACATTTTATCAAATAATACCCTAGTTTTTCTATTTTTTAAATATTAAAATTTAAGTCCAACTGTTAAGTTCAGGGACTAAATTTCAAATAAAAGTATAGGGACTAAATTTGAAATTTATGTAGAGTAAAAAGCATATTTTGAACTTTGAAAAAGCAGTTTAAATCAATTACTTTATTATTGTCTATTTCTTTTGATTAACTATGCTTTTTGGTACAAAAGAAATATATATGGTCCCTCCAGAGCATAACATTGTCAACTTTGTCATTAATTTTAGCCAAATAGAACCAAAACTCTGGCTACCATTTCAGTTTGAATTCAATTTCATCCCTCATTAATGCCTTCGTATGTGAGAACTGAAAATTTTGTCATGGAAAAATGATGCTATAACATGTGAAATATCTGCCATTTTTGTTTCCCTATAATTTGGCTTACATTTTCCACATTTTGCATACTATAGTACAAGCTCAGCCTTAAATATATATATGTATGTATATATATATATAAGTAGTCTACCTTCTCAAAGAGAAACAATACTAGTACGACCATTGCCATTTTGATCCGTGAATGAATACGAACTGGTATTATCAAATGTTGAGGACATGAACGAATGCAGAAAAGTGTCAAACCCTTCGCCAACTCCCTCGTATATCCTCGATGGTTTCAAAACTTCTGGTAATTCAGCCTCTCCGTCGAGATATCTCACAGCTTGCCTCATGTTAGGTCGTGCCATAGGCGCATCATTTGAGCAAATTAGGCCTAATTTAAGCACCAACAACATTTCATCTTCTTTATACTTGTCATTAAGCCTAATGTCTACCACATCGAAGAGCCTCCCTTGTGTAAACTTCTCCCAAACCCAATCAATCAACACTGGTTCCTCTTGTGATACATTGGACTCGATGGGTCTCCGCCCGCATGCGACCTCGAGCAAAAAAGCACCCAAAGCATAAACATCGGAGCTCGTTGTGGCCTTTCCTGTCTTAGGTAACTCCGGTGCTAGATACCCTAATGTTCCAACAACCCTAGTTGTCCCTGGATTCGAACCGTGTTCATACAGTTTCGCCAACCCGAAATCTCCTAACTTTCCATTCAATTCATCATCTAACAACACATTACTAGCTTTAACATCTCTATGAACCACAATTTGTTCATACCCTTCATGTAAATAAAGAAGCCCTGAAGCAACACCCTTTATAATATTCAATCTTTGTTCCCAATTAAGTACTATTTTAGGGTCATCAAACAAGAACTTATCTAAGCTACCATTAGCCATGTAATCATAAACAAGAAGAAGGTCACCTCTTCTCCTACACCATCCCAATAATTGAACCAAGTTCCGATGTCGAAGTCTCCCAATACTCGCGATCTCCGACATGAACTCGCGTAACCCTTGTTTCGATTCGTGAGAGACTCTCTTGACAGCAACTTGGGTCTTAGAATCCTTAAGCTTTCCTTTATAAACTTTGCCAAAACCACCATGACCAAGTAAAGCTTTGTCACTAAAACCATTGGTTGCTCTTTTGAGTTCATGGTAATCATATCTTTGTGGCCCAATTTCCAATTCCCAATCTTCAATCACATCAGCATTCTTGATCTTCATAAAGATATAAACAGCAACGGATAAAGCTGTTATTACAAGAACAACAGATGAAACCGAGACACCAACTGTTAAAGCTGTATGTTTTTCCGGTGGTCGGGGAAGTGAAGGTAATGAAGATAAATCAAGAGCTTGAGCTTCTCCATTGATTTTAAAGCTCCAACCCAGAATATAATGGGAACTAGCAAGTAAACCAGTTGAAGCTGAGAACCCAACATACATAAACTCTTGGAGAAAAGGTGAAAGATCTACCTTAAGCGACAAGATCGGCAAACTCGGTTTTTTAGAACTCAAAGAAATCGTTACATTAACAAGTTTTTCAACTGAGTCATACTCGATCCAAACTAGAATCGTTTCCCCACTCTGGAGACTAACATTTTGCTTCACCAAACCAACCCCATCGATGTAATAACCAGCAGGAAGCGAAGCAGTTGAGTTCAAGCTGTTTATGTCGATTCCAACATGGTTGTCGTTGATGTCTTGGAACTCAAAATCTTGAACCGTATCGAACTCAACCGCAACGAGATAATCAGACGAGTTTCCCACATTGGTAGCATTGAGGATCCCTAAGTACTGTCTAGGCAGTGCTTTGAGGTCTTTAGAAGCTGCGATTGTGAAAGCCAAGCCATGGCCACCGAGCTTTGGGTACTCAGGGACTATGGCCATTGCAAAGGTGGTTGAAAAGGAGAAAGCTTGGCCATTGCTGGAGTTTTTGAATCTAAATGGTGAGCTACAAAAGGCATGACCCTGTAAACGACCGGTGTCGTTTGTTAATTTTAGAATGCCATTGGCTTGAATCTCTGCACTTCCTGTTAGTGTTAAGTTGGTGCTGAGATTTGGGGATTTGAAACCTGGGAAGAAGACAGTAGCAGTGGGTTGGGAAGAAGAAGTAGAGATTAAAAGGGGGATGAGAGTAAGCAAAACCGGGAGGAAATAAGGCATTTTTTAAAGATAAATGGAGAGTGAAATCTAAAGGAATGTTGTGTGAGGTTTGAAGGAAGTTTGAGCATTTTTCTTTGGGGGTCTTTTTGTCGAGACAGAAAAGGGTCGGTGGAATACCTGAGTATTTTAGATATTTTCATTTTCAACAGTTGCTCTTCTGTTCCGAAAATTGAGTTTAAAATATTGTTCAAGTTTAACTCGAATAAAATATATTTGTATTAATTTTTTAAAAAATAATATATATACTTAGTGTAATTTAATAAGAAAATATCTCACTTTAATTTTTTGTACAAGCTATTTTTTGGTCTTATATTTTACCTAAATTTTTTCACTTTTTGGGCGAACCTTCAAGCTAGGCTAAGTGGCCCAATCCAGGGTCCTCAACCCATAAATAAGAGGATAATACATTTCAGTACACTCAAACTCAAGCCTTTTTACAATGACAACAATATCCATACCAATCAAGTTAAGACTCAATCGACGTTAAGATTTATTTATTTATTTTTAAGATTATTAATGTTAAGTTCACATAAATAAATAATTTTAAAATGATAATCAAGTACCACGTTAAAAGAATATTTAACATGAATACCAAATGATACGTCACGACTTTTAAATAAAAATAAACCAACTTTTTAATGAATATAAATATTTTTATAAAAATAAATATTAAATAATTTAACATACTCTACTATGTTAAACTCGATTAATAAATGAATCCCAAAATATTATTATTATTACTTAATTTAATAAACAAACATAAATAAAATTATTTATTTAATATTAGTGGAGTGCAGTGGCGAAATTAGGGGTTCACAAGAGTCCCGACCTCCCTAAAATGAAATATTCTTTTCATATAATTCTTATATAATTTATTAAAATAATAAAATTATATTTTTTATTGTAAAAATTATAATTTAATTTTGACTCGTAAAATTCTTTTTCTGATTTCAGCCCACACGGAGTGGACTTGACGATGCCATGCCATCCCAAACCAGACTCGAAAAGTCTGAACTGTTGACGAGAAAAGCATAGGTTTCATTTATGGTGCATAGGTCGAAGAACAAGACACATTTATGGAGTGGACTTGGTCATCCAGTACAATTGATGACTACTTTACTAGGATATAAAAATTGGGTTTCGAATATCTAAATTTGAGATTTATGTAAATATATTTATAAGTTTTCGAGTTTTATTACGTGTTTTTGTAATATTATTTAATATTGATATTATTATTAATTGTTTAAGAAATTTAAATTAAATAAAAATTTGAGTAAATTATATTAGTAGTAAGTCAATTATCAGAAAATTTTTTATTATTCAATTATGAAAAGTTACAAAACATTTTCTCAATTATTTAATTTTGTCTTTTTTGATCATCCAACTATATTAGATTTTTGTGTGTTCTTACTTTTATGTTAGTTCGTTGGTGATAAAAAAGATAAAATTGAATAGTTCAATGATAATTTTGTAAATTTTCATAGTTGATTGATAAAAAAATACTAATAACGGTAACTAGTGTAATTTACCCTAAAAGTTTGCTTATGTGCCTAGATCTGCAAACATTTTCGCTAATAACCTTGCAATAGAATGTCTAAGAACAGAGAAAGAAAGTTGCTTTGACTTAAGAACGATGAATGACACTGGAGCGGGATCTTTGCTCGTCACACCAAGAGAACCACATTGATAGCAGAAAGAGGAACGTTTTGATAGAAGGAAAGGCAAAGAAATGCAAAAGATCAGTTTTTTGGGAGCATTTACCTTTTAGGAATCTGGCAACGACACAAGCTTCTATGGTTTACTTTTGGACAGTGGGTACCAGTTAAATCTAGATTGACTTTTAATTTTTTTTTTCAATTTCATTTTGTTTATTATTTTAATTATTGTTTTCAATTATGTTTGTTTATTCACTCTCGTAAACCCATCTTCAATGGGTTAGTTTGTACTTTGATTTGTTTTATTATAAAGTTCAACTCGATTCATTTAAAAAAAATGTACATAAAAAAATCAAAAAGGTTAGAGCCTTTGCTCCCTTATTAAATGGAATAATAACAATTTCAGTCCCTTCTAGGTACAAAATTTTCATTTTAAACCTTGTTTAAGCAAAATTTTTACTTTTTAACTCTTCAAATTTTTAAAATTTTATTTCGACTCAATATTGAATTTCTGTCTTCACCCTTACTAGTTACTCAATTGATTGAGACAGAGAATTAAATTTTGAGAATCAAGCTAAAAAATAATCATAATTCTTAGTCAAAACTTTGAAAATTTAGGGTTTTTTTAATAAAGATACCAACATACGATAATCCATTAATTGATTTGTGAGTTTTCTTTCTTTGAATTTTTTTAATTGTTGAAAAAAAAACATCATTGTTGATGTTGTCTTTATTTCAACAGTTCAACGTAATGTCATTTGAAAGGACAACATGTGATTAAGGTTAGACAGATTTCTTTATTCAAAATTGAAGGCTTAAAAGGACAAATGATATTATTACCACTACCATACTTTGTTTCTTACTTTTCAATTACAAGACACAGGAAAATATCCAAAATTTTTTTTATTTAAGTCTCTGTATTATTAAATTATTGTTATATTTTTTCTTGTATTATATGCACCAATTAAAAACTCTTATTTAATTTTTTATCTACAGTTCAATTTTTTTTATTAAACAACTTTGAATGTCACATATCTGTGAATTAAAATTTAAACATCTTTCTTTTTCGATATCTAACATTAACCGTCAGATCGACTTGGATCTAAGGTACGTAATTTTACTCATCAATGGGTATTGATGCACTACACCGATCATCGAATTGCCGCTTGAAGTTCATTGGCTAGATTTAAAAAAAAAATACTTTACACCCCAATGACTTAAACAAAATTTTTTGAATAATTCATTAATCATTTGTAACTTTTTAAAATTAAATGATTAAAATATAAATTTAGTAATAGTTTAGTCACATTAGGGTAATTTAGCCTACATTTTAATGGGATAAGTGGTACTAATAATACTCTAGATATCTTTTATAATTTAGGTGAGGAATGGGACAATAAAGCCAAAATTATATATATATATATATATATAGATTTGATGGCTTAATAAAGATTAAATTGTTGTATTAGTCTTTATATTTTATGAAAGTTATGAATTTAATTTTTGTACTTTATTTTTCATCAATTTTAGTCTCTATATTCGAATTTCGAAATTTTAACTTTGATCCAAATAATAGTAGTTAAATTCGTTTAGTTAAATTCAAGTATTAGTCATGTATTATGCATATTTAGCTCATATTCTCTAATTGAATCATTCTAACATTCTTATAATTTTTGAATTTTGAAATTTTAGTCTTGACGCAAATAATAGTTGTTAATCCATAAACTAAATTTTTGGTGAGTAATTTGTAATAAGCTGACATGGTATTACACATATGATAATATATATATGTTTGTGCATAAAATTTTGGAAAATAGCAAAAATTAACCGTTATCATTTGGTAAGGACTGAAATTTTAAAAATTGAAAAATACAAAAACTAAAAATGACCAAATTAAAATATAGAGACTAAATAAACAACTTTTACAAAGTACAAAGATTAATATAATAAAATTCAACCTTTAACAAATAATTAAAGCACAACATATTGTCTTGTAGGAACAAAAAGGAAGGCTTGCATATATTTAAATGCTAACCACACATGCACAAACTACACTACCTAACTTGTAAATCGAATTCTGATCTCGAGTACGAATGAACTCTCTTTCGACTAATGAAGCTAGCTCCCGAGTTCATCTTCCTAATATCATAACAAGGTATGAATTTGCATTTGTGGATGAAAGGAGTATCACTGACAATATCATACTTGCCAAGAGCTTGGGATAGGGGAGATCAACCTTATCTTCAAGATGTGCCTTGAAAATTAAAAACATTGTTCTCATTAATTAGTTTAATCACTAGCTGGAGCAACCCTAAATCATAAGAAGAAACTTTCCATAAATTGGCTTTAAATTAAGTTGAAATTTTCACAGATAAAATATTGGAAAGCAAATAGTTGGAGCAATGCATGGGCACTCATGGTGTGCTTTTTCAGACAAATGATCATGTGCTTCATATTTAAAAATGATGTAACAGTTATTTAACTACTACCAATACTGACAATCAACAGTGTTGCCTTGTCGGTTCATTAAAGCAATGAACCATTTGCGGTAAACAAATGACAAGAATCTAAAATGGCTTCTCTTGTTGGCTGTGTTTTATGGTATTCTCAGTATTAAATAGTACATACAACCACTACTGAAAAACATCACCTTGGGCCATGTGGGAACTTAAAAGAAGAGCCATGGGGTTGCTACTTGCTAGTCCAAATTTCCCACAATGAGCTGAGATTTATGCATCCACTTGGTTTAACAACAATTTACCTTTTTATCATTCAACTTCAAAAAATTACAAAATGGTCATTGAACTATTCGAAAGTTTTTATTTAAGTCACTAGGTTGTTAAGTTTATTTTTTTTAAAAATTCAGTTAGCGAGTTTTAAGCGACAATTCGATAATTGGTACTGTGGGTTTGTACCCATTAACGAGTAGAAGAACATATCTTAGATCAAAATCAATCTGATGGTAAGTGTCGGAGATTAAAGAAGAAAGTTGTTTAAATTTTAGTTCATAGATTCGTAATGTTCAAAGTTATTTCATGAAAATAAAGTGAACTATAGAAAAGAAGGGAATGAGAGTTTTTGATTGGTACATGCAATGTGAACGGATAAGGCTATTTAATAACGATTTTAACAGTCCAATGATTTAAATAAAATTTTTTGAATAATTCAGTGACTATTTTGTAGCTTTTTGAAGTTGAGTGACCAAATCATAAACTTACTAATATGTAATAATAATATTATTATTTTTTGCCTAGTTTTGTTACTAGTGTATTAATATGGGAAAATATTTATTTAATACATATGTGTTACAATAGTCAGACATAAAATAAAGAATACTTGGTACAAATTTGCACTTGAAATCCAAAAGATGAGTAAAACACTCCTAAAAAAAGGACTTCTTCAAAATAAGAAAATAATTTTCTTCTCTTTTCAAAAATAAGTCACTTGAGTGAGTGGCTAAATTATCAATTAAAATTAGTTTACCGCTAACTCATACTAAAACACACTGAAAAATAACTCGTATCAAACATAGCATTTTTGTGCTAAAATGACATAAAAAACAAAACCTACTAATTTTGACTAAAAAAATTACTTGAGTGAAAATGAGACACTAGTGCTTGCAAATTACTCGAGTTTGACTAAAAACATTTGAACTCGATCTGATAATTATTGATTGAAGCTCAAACTTGAGTAACTCGAGCTATTGGTTGAGCCGAAATTGAACTTAGTAATACTTGATTCGAACAACTCATAAGTCTTTCATTTTTAAAATATTATAATTATATTATTGTCCTTAATATATGTTATTAACTCTGAATTTAACTATGGAGTAGAGTTAAAACTTGAGTACTTACAGGCTTAATTGAGTTGAGTTGGAGTTCGAGCATGAGTATGAAAACGATAAACGAGCTTAATCAAACTTGAGTTCAAGCTCAAGTAGTTGGATTATATCCTCTGTTGCTCCATTGTTTAAATACCTTCATATCTTCCAATAACGATCATGCTAGCAAATGCCTCCTCTTTTTCCTCTATTCTCATATCTATATATACAACTCAACCCTACCAAAATCTCCACAATGGCAGTCTCCGTTCTCTCCAAATCCGAGAAATGTAATGTTTGCAGTAACAAAACCGTCGGCTTCGCATCCAAGTTTCGTTGCTCTAAGTTCCTCTCTTGTTGCCACTGCATTGTATCGTGCGCCACCGGAGCCAACCACTCGAATATCTCTTCCAATGCTGCTTTCCACCCTTCGGCTACACCTTGCTGCCCTTCACGGGCTTCGGCATCTTTGTGCCAATGGCTCTTAAGCTTACCTCTCAACATTTGCTTCAAATTCATCGGCAACATCTCGAACATGTACCCCCTAGCATCGTTGGTGATCATCTGCGAGGAATAAAAATAGGCTTCCGCCATGATTATTACGTTAGCGTAACGAAGAGCAAGCCCCGCCGCTCCCACCGTGTTCTCCGGTGCCGATTGGACAAGCATTTGGTTCTTTTCAGTTTTTACATCCATGTATCTGATTTTGGTGATGAATTTATCGATTTTTGTGATGGATGAAAGACGAAAAGTTACGCCTTTAGGTGATTTTGGGTTTGAATTATAATGTAGCCTATTGAAATTTCGATTCTTGGTGGTGATACAAGGAAGGCTTGAAACAAAAGGTTCGAAAACGGTACATATTCTAACGAAAATGACTGCTACAATTTGTGCCATTAATGCAACGATTTTATCGAATGTTTGATTCCAAAGAGAAATCTTTCGGAAATGAAGAACTTGTTTTCTTCGTGAAGATATTTCTTCGTTGAAATAATCAATTTTGGACCCACTATTTCGTCTCCATTTCTTTCTTTTCGATATCTCCATTTCATCGACGCCTACCAAAGATGCATATAAAACAGACGTCGAACATACATATTTCTCCATTTGATCAATGGCTTTCACAACATGTTCGGTGTTAAAATCGAGGGTTCTTGCATCAATGATCCCTTGTTTCATGTTATGATAAGCGATGTCAAACCTATTGAGTTCGACATCGATACATTTCTTTCCCAAACGAGAGACAATAGCGGCTGCTTGGTCGAGATTCTCGAGCATCTCTTCACATGCAAGGCTAAGGAGATAAGTTTCGTCATCGGGGTTCAAAGTGACAACGCCTGGGGATTTCATGATACCATTACGAAGTCTATGGAATTGATCGTCCGATAATGATTTGTAAAGGGCGACAAGACGGACCATACATTTGGCTGTCTCGAAAGCTAATATTTGAAGCGTCGGAGAACAGGATGATGATGATGATGATGATAATGGTAATGATGACGACGACGATTTTGTGTGGCGAGAAACATGGGATTTGTTTGAAGCTTTATTCACACCTGCAGGTCGCCACGCCATGGATGGACAACACGACCAGAATGTTGTTGTTGTTTTTGTTTAGGGGATCCCAACGTTGGAATCCGTTTGGTTTGGTTTAGGGTTTTAAGGATAAAATTATTTGGAGATGATTTGAGGAGATGATAGAGATTTAGGGACATTTCTAAGCTTTTTCATTGCCTTCCATAGATGGAAAATTAGAAAAATAAATCATGGTTTTTTTTTTAATTTGATTTGTTTTCTTTAGAGGAGAAACATAGAAGGGAGGGAAAATTACAAAAGAAAATGGGTGTATTATGAAGTTCTATTTATTTGCTTGTATAAAAAAAATTGATAAACGTGAAATTAAAGTCTAATAATCATACACCTGTTCATGGGCCGGGTCACCCAGTTCGTTCGAAAAGTGAGAGAATTTGAATAAAAATATATGTCCGAAAAATGAGTCTGGATAAAATAAGGCCTATTTAGAAAACAAGTTAGACTTCAGGTAAAGCTTTTTTTGTTTGGACTCGGCCCGAATTTGCAAAAAGGAAAAAAAACTATTGTTTTCTTGCTATTTCTCATTGTTTTGTTGTTATTTTTCACTGTTTTGCTACCATTTCACTATTACGTTGTTACTATTTTGTTGTTATGTTTGGATATTGTATAACTCTTATTTTATATTTATTTTCCTACTATTTTAGAGCATTTGCTTGTTAAGTTGTACTTATTTTAGTGTTATTTAAGTATAAAGATTTTTTTTAATTTATTCTCAATTTGTAGGGAAATATTTATTTTAACATTTTTAGTGTTTTTGATATATTATATATCTTAATATATATATAAATATAAAAAATTTAATATGGACAGCATGAATTGAGCCTGAGCCTATCAAATGAGCCTGAAATTTTGTCAAAACCTAACTTGACCCATAAACAAGTCTACATTTTAATCACTTATGGTAATTTTTAGATAATTCCCTAATTATTATTTAACTAAGGTTTGTAATAGTTTTGTATACATCTTTTCATGGGCCAAGCTTATGTATTATATCATCATACTTTATTTTTCTCAAGTTGATGCGACCAAAAACAAATGTCTCAAAATTTATCTAAAGTTACTCATATTTATAAAGCACTTATATTATTTTTAAGTATTTAATAAATTTATGTTTTTTATTTTTATTAAAATTTTATACATAAACAACTCAACATATTTTTTTAATGTTTACATCATAATATTATATATTTAATTTTATGTGACATAAACTACATAATATATAAAAATAAAATAAAACAATATAAAAAAGTACGAAATAAGTTAGGTTGGACTCAAATCTTTAGTATTGGAGCTCAAACTCAACCTATATTTTAAACGAGCCTAATTTTTTTTGTCTAAGCTTATGTTGAATTTTTTTTACACAAAGCTTAAATTTATCTATAATTCTTCCTTGCTCTTAAATAAGAGGGGAAATACACTAAAGTACATTCGAATTCACGTTTTCCTAATTGTCTTAATAGTAATTAATAATGCCAACTGAACTAAAGCTCGATCAATAAAGCCGTTGGAATTAATCATACTTTTTTTTTAATGCTTCAGTGCAACTTTGTTGAGAAGAGGACTAAACAAAATATAAAAACAATCTTTCATTAGAAAAGGTAAAATAGAGATACGCTGTTCATACAAACTTTATCAAAATTAATTATTACAAATATTGAATTAAATAATTTAATTAAAATTAAACACATACATAATTTTTACAAGAGTAAAACTTCAACCTGGACACTCAAAGTCGTAGGGAATGGAAAACTTAGTACTACTTTTGTTTCATGGAAAGCTAGATTTTGGTATACATCAATTAGGGAATGGAGTTATAGATGTTGAAAAATCGAATTATAAATACGTATGATCAATTGAGTTAAGGCTCAGTCGACATCATTATTATTATAACATGTGAAAGAATGTAAATTTAAGTGCATTTAACACGTATTATCCTTCGATTTAAGAATTGTATTTATAAGAAAACTAACTTTATGCATAAATCACCTGTCATGCTCTTATGAGCTTGGGGTGGGGGAGGGGCAATGCTAACTTCATGAAAATCGTACATGCATGCATGCATGTGTGTATGTATGTATGTATATGTGTGTATGTGTGTATGTTCAATATAAGGTCAAAACTATGAATATGTTTTGCCTTCACTATCACTAGAACACACTATTAGAATTCATATAGAGTTTATCTATATTGTATATATGATTAATTTCTAGAATATATCAGCATATGAAGTCAACAAAATACAAGGATCAGATTATGATAAAAACTAAATATATCAGCTTCATGAACAAAATCCAAATTTGAATCTTCATAATTCACAAGAGAAATTGAAAATAGAGAAAGCTAAAGAAGGAGAAACCTTTTTTATTATTTGGATGTCCATCAAGCATCATCATCGATCATATAAATCGAAAAGATCAGCTTTTCAATTGATGCAAGGATTGTTGGAGTACGCCCGCGATAAGATACTATCCATTTCATAGATAAAGACCCTCATGAGGCTCGAGAGTCGGGTCCTAACCGTAGCTCAAGATCCAATTCTACCTGAGACGACGAACCATGACTCGATCCCGAATTCTCTCCGACCCCATCTTTTCCCTTAGGGCTGGCACCAGAACCATTGTCATCCCTAGAAACTTTTTTCTCTCCACTAGATTCTAATATGATTTCCGAAATTAGATAACGATCTTGAACTTGAACTTGAACTCGATCGAGTGTTATATCTGAAGAAAGTACGTTTTCTTCGAAAGATTCCCTAAGTTTAGCCCTATCTTTCCTATGGATGTTCATATGACCACCAAGAGCTTGAGCATTCGAGAACCCTTTTTTGCAGAAAGAACATGTGTAAGACTTTGAATGAACTGAGACATCTTCTTCTTCTAAGGACCAAACTATTTGGTCTGGTTTTTCAAGTTTTGGGTGTTTCGTCTCCATTTCTAAAGCTTGAAAACAAGAGAAGAAGAGATGAAAGAGGGGGCACAAGAGAGTCAACTTGTAGGTTTATTTGTAATGTTTTTAATTAAGTACTTAAAAGGGTATACTCCTTACATGCATGAACATTGAACAACATTAGTTTTATTTTGGATGTCTGAATAAACATCTCATTGACCAAAAATACCTGTCACGTTTTATGACTAATAGATGGATTTATATTTAAATGGTCTATATATGCATTGATTAGTTCTGGTAGTGAGTCCAACGTTTATAATTTTATAAAATTCAAATATGCAATTTTGTTTTGGTATAATAATAAATTTAGTCTTTAACGCCTGTTAACCTTTTATCTTTTGGGAATGAAATTTAGTTATTAACTTTTAAAAAAGAATCAAATTATTTTTTTAAATTGAAACCAGGTCCCCACCGTCAGTAGTGTGACTATTCCCTTTGCTGTGGTTGCTCTTCGAAAAGTTAAACAGTTGGCCATGAAAACATGAATCAAATTGCTTTTCTTTAATAGAAATATTAACTAAAATATTAATTTTTTAAATGGTAGCCTGTGTGGCAATCCATGTGCACTTCATGCTAACATGACGCTATTCAAATAATTTTAAAATTATAAAAAAAAATCGAAAGTTCATTAAAATTCTTAAAAAAAAACATAAAATGCACAAGAATCGCTATGTAGGTTTCCATATTTAAAAAGTTAACATTTTAGTCGGCCTTTCCGTTAAAATAAATCAATTCGACACTTTTTTAAAAATTAGATGGTCAAATTTGATTTTTTTTTAAGTTTAAGGGTTAAATTTACTTCCAAAAAAAATAATAAGGGCTAAATTGACAAGAAAATGTAAAGGTTAAGGGTTAAATTTGATATTACGCTATTTTTTTAAATATAAAATTATTATCCATATAAAATTTGAATTTGAATTTGACTTGATTAAACTATCTGCTGGATATCCGAATCTTATTAAATATCCGTATTAAATTGTTATCAAATGCCACCCGAGCTGTGCTTATTTCTATACATTTATTTTTAATTTTTATGTTTATGTTTACTTTGCGGTCCATATTCTAAATTTGTAATTGCCCTTTTTGATAATGTTGTACCTAAAGTTCGAACACATGTTCTTTTTCCATTGGAAGTCTTTTAAAATTTTTTGTTTTGTTTATTTTGTAAATGAATCAATAAAATTTAAAAAATTGTAGTACTTTATTTACAAAATCGCACGATAAAAATGTTCAATTAGGCTACGTGGAATAATTAGTATGCTTAATTTTTTTGGTTGATCAATCATTCAAATTGACCTAACTAATTATTATATTCTATATGTATGTATAATTAATATATGATTTAATGGACGACAAATACTGTTCACCCTCTAATCTAAGGGACATTTATATAATAACTATATACCAACCATGAAGTTGGGCACATCCTAAAACAACATTAATTAAATCATTTTCTTTGGGTTAATTTTATATTAATATAAGTACGTATTTTATTAAGAGATTAATATCATCACAAATTGGTCGATTAAGTCTTAGCTCGGTTGGTATGGATATTGTTGTTAATACAAGAGGACATAGATTCGAGTGTGTTGAAGCGTATTATCTTCTTATTTATGGGTTGAAGAGGGGCTATGAGTAGTTCTACTCATTATATCAAAAAGAACAGATATGATCAAAACCGAGATTATTCAAAAAAAATAAATAATATCACAAATTCAACTTAAAACCCATGTATTTGGAAGGATTTTAAAAACAAAAGTTACTTGCCGATGAGATTATATATATTGCTGGTGATGTAATGCATTACATTATTGAATTAAAGATATTTTTCAAAATATACTTAAATTATAATTTAGTTTACAATTTTTAATTTTTTTTGGTAAAAGAGAAGTAAACAAACTAATTACATAGACTAGGCCACCCCCAAACGGGGAGATGTTATACAAGTGTAGACCGCCTCTTATATCACGAACTAATTTGACCAGATTATCAACATCTTGTTTATCCTTTCTAGAGATGTGTCAAATACTCCAATTCCTATTTGCGATAAAAGATAATGAATTCTCCTGATCAAAGCAGAATTGGTACCATCTGAAAAACTCTCCTGGATGGCCTAATCAGCCTCAAGATTATCAGTTTGAATCAACACATTATCATAACCTTGATCTATTAAAAGAGTCAATCCATCCAATATGCCACACAACTCAACATCGAATATGGAATAGTTCCCTAAGTATTTGTTGAAGCCAAGAATCCATCCTCCATTTTGGTCTTGCACCATTCCTCCTGCTGCAGGAAAATCGGTTGTATTTTTAACAAACCCATCAGTATTTAAATAGACCCAATTACCTGTCAGTATTTTTAAAATGTATAGTTGATACAAGTTTTTAAGTGTAGAGCATCTACAATTAATTTGGTCCGATGTAAGGACAAGTGGAAAGGTGTAAGATTGAATGGGGATGGAAGAATGATGAAGCTATGGGGGCTCTCTTATGGAGAAGGAGAAGAAAAAGGTGGGAGAGGAGACTCATTGTTGTTAGAATTAGACCAGCTGATCAGATTGGGAACTGATTAAGTTATTGATTCAGAATAAGGGGTTAAATCGATTGACCCACAAACTAATTGAACCAGTTGGTCAGACATGTTGAATTATTTTTGTTTATTTTTAACTTTTTTATTAATTTTTTGATAATTTATTCAATTAAAATGGATAGACCAATCAAATCGAAAATCAATAGTCTGACCGGTACAACCTCTGGTCCAATTCTGAAAACCTCGAAAAGACTCCCTTTCTTTGGCCTTATTATTTGTAGGATGGTTATAAGCAAGAACGAAGCCAAGAACTTTGTATTGGAGGGGTTAAAATGAAATTAAAATATTTTGGGAGAGACCAAAGCTAAAATTATTTATGTTTAAATGGTTGAAATTGAATTATTAATACTTAAAATACAAAAAATGCAATTTATACATATAATTTAAAAGCAAAAAAATGATTATATTAAATAATTAAATTTCAAAGAGACTAAAAAAGATATTATATCCTTCAATCAGGGACCAAGGCCTTATATGCCCTATTTATGTATAACAATATTTAATTAAATCCTCAGAGAATCAATATCGTATGAATTTAAATCCTTACATTAATTTAGCCATTAACTTAAGCATTAAACGTCAATTCAAATATAATGTGGATCATATTTTAAAACACGTAGATTAAATTGTAGATACATACCTATCGTAAGAATAGCTTATATCTAATATGTTAAAACAACAAAATAATACTAAAATCGAAAAAATCTAACATAAAACCTTATAAACTAATATCTGTTATGGAAGAACCGACATTTATTTTATATTGTCGAATCCCAACTTTTTTTTATTAATTTCATTATAAGTTCTAATCATATTTGCTCTTTTTAACACAATATCTAGAACTATTAGTAGCCCCTCTCCAAATCCATAAATAGGAGAATAATGCGTTTCAGTATACTTGAACACACGTCCTCCTGTATTGATAATAATATCCATATTAATTGAGTTAAAACAAACAGCATCGAATTCAACTTTAAATATAATATTTTTATTAATTAGTGGAGTTGAATTGGCCTCAACAACTATGCCCTTTTAACCTTTTAACTTTTGCCTGACCAAGATTCATAAACATTGACTTTTAATTATAAATAATTGCACCTTGCAATTTTAAATTCTTTTAATTAATTTTGCAGCCGTCTAATACATTAACAACGTGCCATGTCATTTATAATACAACATTTTAAGTTGTCTGATGAGTGAAAAATATTTATGTTAAAAACGTGTTGGATTATTAGATATGTGACTTTTTATTTTTAAAAAAATGACATATTAATAATTTTTTACTGACGAATCAATTTAAAATCCGCACAAATTTACTCTTAAATCAGTGACATGATTGGCGCGTGTTACCAATTATACTATAACTTTTCAATTTTATAGGGGAATTAGCTTCTTAGTTATATTTTTTTTCCTTAGCACAATATATACTATGGTTTCATTAAATCTCTTAAATGTATTATTATTTATAGTAATAACTATTATAATTATAGTCGATAATGGCGGTAAAAAGATCTTAAAGCAATAAGAAAAGAAAAAATAATAACACACAAATTGTACGTAGAAATTCTTTCGTGAAAAAATCACGGACAGAGGATGTTGAAAAATGAATGATGCATGAGGAGTTTCAACTACATCTATTTAAGGTTGAAGTATAGTTCTATACGTCCCTTAGCCTCTCGCCCCCATATATCCTATTATTTTGCCATTGTATTTATTTCTTCAATAAGTGACGGGACTTGGGTCATGCAATCTCTAACAATAACCTTATTTAATACTTAATTTTTTTTCTATTTTCATACATAATGTCAAATTTCATTTAAAAAGTTCTATTATAAATGGAATAATTGGGTATAGTTGATAAATTTAAGATTACAAGACCCAATTTAGTTGCCCCCATTGAGGCTTTGTTAAACATGTTATACTAGTCAAAATAACATTATAATATTAATCAAATTTTCAATTTTCAGTTATTTTATTATTCAATTCTAAGGTTTCAATATGTGATCCAAATTGAGCCGACTTTGTGCTTAAATAATTATTATTATATAAAAGCTTTTCTATTTATTAATTTATATTATCTCTATTAAATTTTATATAAATTAATCAAAAAGCAATTAATTAAGAAATTAATCAAAAATTGACTATAAATTTCTTTCCAACAAATTTGAATTATAAAATTACGATACATGGATGATTTGACATTTAATGATATAATTTTATAATAAGGTCGGATATCGACCCATGGCACACTACTTGAAAAAGACACTTCGTTAGTAGTGATATATACATATACATAAATACGGGTAAAATTACACCCAAGATCTTTAAATTATTTAAAATTTTTTATTTAAGTCATTGAAAGTTTTAATAATTATCGGTAAGTAGAAGAATATACCTTAGATACAAGCCGATCTGATTATCACTATCAGAGATCGAAGAAGAATACTATTTGAATTTTGGTTCGCAGATTCGTGACGTTCAAAATTTTTTCATGAAAAAAAAATGAATTGTAGGAAAGGAGAATAAGAGCTTTCAATTAGTGCAGACGATGTGAACAAAGAAGGTCATATAGCAACGATCTTAACAGTCCAGTGATTTAAATAAAGACTTTCAAATAATTTACTAATTATTTCGTAATTTTTAAAGTTTAATGAGCAAAATGTAAAATTGTCAATAGTTTAATGACCTGGGTGTAATTTATCCTATATATTATTTTCAATTCTTATATAATATGAATTATTCCTACATATAGAGTAAATAAAACATAGTTAGTTGCACATGCAATGTATCTGAATATCTCATCTACTATCTATTAAAAAATTGATTAATTTTTTAATGTCAAAATCCAGATTCCATCATCGATCTATGTCGTCTTAACGTCTACTTATGTTTTATAATCTTAAATATTTATTCAATATTAACTCAATTAGTTAAATTTTTAGGGTGGGTTTAGATGGGAGGTGCGTTTACCTGCGGTTAGTGTAAAAACAGCGGTAACAGTGAGATTAGAGATCATAACGTGAAACAAAAAATAAGTTAAATGCATCATTCATCCAAACCCACACTTAATCTATGTCAAAAATCAAGATTGGCTAACAACATTATATGATTTGAGACTATTCATACGACGAAAGAAGTTTAATTCGAGGGTAAAAGTATTATGAGTCAGATTGTATTTTATCTTATTTATTCAGAAAATGAGAAAAATAGTCTTTATACGTTAAATCAAAGAGCAAATGGATAATTTCTATTAAATATTTCATCCATTTCTACAGTTAAAAACTGATATAGTTAACAAAATAACCAAATAATTACACATGATACGTGCTGACATATAAAAATTAATTTTTTACTGTAGAAATTGACGAAAATTTTTAACATTAAGATAAATTTATGCTAATTGTATTAATTTATGAATTTGTGAAAACTTTTAAAAAAGTGTCAGCGTTCAATTTATTGTTACTATATAAATATATACATTAATTGATTGTGTATCAAATACAAACTCTGACTTTATATTAAATTTTGCTTGAAATTGGGTTCCTTTAACGCTGTAAAAGCTGCATCAGAGGCCAGAAAATATCCAATCTATGAAAGCTCCTTGAAGCCTGCAAATTGGAAACTATGAATACTAATATATGGTCAAACTCAAAGCACACACGCACACACATATATACAATAGAAATTAAGCATGTTGAGAGATTTTCAGAAGAAATATTTAATGTGCCCTTTGTTCATAGTAGAAAGATTCCTCAACATGTTCGGTATTATCTTAAATTTAGATTTTGTTTTTTTATTCTATAAAAAATATAAGATAGAAGCAAGGTTCACAAAGCAAGAATGTCTCTAAAGTAACACACTGTCACATTGGTAGCATTTATGCCCTTAGATGCCATTTAGGGCTTGAGTTCAATTATTGGCACCATTTCCTTAGTAGGTAGCTGTGCATCACGTATGGCTCAATCGGATGAGACACTCTTTTTTTGTGAACTTTGTCTCTGACTTAGCTCTTGATCATTGGCAAACTTAGTGTTAAGGTTAGTTTTTTTGAGGGGCTAATTAAAATTTCAAAAAATTTAAGGGTTTAATTAAAACTTTCAAAACTTTTGGAGGGTTTAATGAAAATTTTTATAAAATTTGGCGGTTTAATTAAAATTTTTCAAAAATTTTGAGAGGCTTAATAAAAATTTCTAAAAATTTTGAAAGACCTAGCTAAAATTTTCATAAATTTTGAAGGGCTTAACAACAATTTTGCAAAATTTCGGGCAGCCAACGTCCCCTTGACTCCCATGACTATCCACCAATGCTTTCGATGGAGTGTAGAGACAAAACCCTGAATTAAGACAATACCAAACATATTGAGGAGTCTATTAACTCCAAATAGGCGATACTTCAAATATTTCTCTTGAAAGAATTAAAAATCCCTCAGAAAGAGCTATATATCCGATATACCTCAACAATGAAATGAGCCCATGTATTGTTTGCATAACTCTCCATTACACCCTTCAAGATTGTTAGATTAAAACTTCGGATCACTTGAGCTATCTCTAGAAATAGACCATGTTCATTGCAAAGCATCTGCTGCGGATAGTATTTAGCGATTAATAACTAGTGTGCACATATGTGTATGTGTATATATATTCATGTTATGATACCCAAAACATACCTCTATAAGTAAGTGGCCTGGATATGGAAGATCTTCCACAAAAATGGGGTATACATTCGGTTCATCTCCGATCTCGAAGCCCCAACTTGTTTCGAGTTGGTAATTTTCTTTGGTTTCAGATGATCTAATATTCTTACGACTGGTCACCTGTAAGTTCAAACTCATTACAATGGCTTAGTTTAGTATTGTTGCTGCTATAAGAAAGATTGGTTTAAAAAAAGTGTCACGTACAATGGCAAAGCTAGAGAAACAAACTCGAGCACGACATACCTCGCGGTGCGCCCATTGCTGCAATTTCTGAACTTGGTTGGTCACTCTCCTTCAATACATCATGTGTTTAATGGTTTGATCCAAGAGACCATCAATGCTATACTGAAGTTACCAAACAAGTAACATTGATTACTTTGACAAAGCATATAAGAAACATAAATTCAAAGCTAGCACTGACCTTAGCACCATTTGGAACAAGTTCTCGAAGCTCTTTAAGCCGATCTCGGATCAACTGTCTATCCCTTGGCCTAGCCTTTGGGTTGTCACCCGGTTTAGCCCTTCTTACTTTGATGCTGGACTGCTTTGGTCCTTTTTGGGTTTCTCCGTAATAGTCACTCTCCAGGGTTTGAGGTTGAGAAGATGTAGGAAGTTGTGTATTTGATCGATTACGCATATCGAAAGAACCCTCGTAAACATGACCAACCACAGCTTCCAACAGGTAATCTGGTTCACTGCCTTCGGCTAACATCAAGCCCGGCTCGAGGCCGCTAAAAAGGCCCTCATTCTCCCACAAAGATTCATTGCTTTGTCTTCGAAAAGGTGGTCCTAGTAGTGCTTTATGTAATTCACAACCTTTGGGAAAGCTAAAGAAACTGGCATTGGTGACATTGGTCCTATTTTCACATTCAATGTCAAGAATCTCATATAAATATGTTCCAGGAACGTGGAACGTGTAGCGGTTGACAGTGTCGACCGTGTTTGGATCTTCGGAGTTCAATGGGTTCATCGATGCATTGGTTGAAGACTCTTCTAAGTTCTCTGGGAGACTTGATATTGGTGACGAAGGCAACTCGATGTGAATGCTGTTACATGTAAATCTATCTTTGATGAATGCTGTAATGGACGAATCTTCAGCAACCTGACATGATAAGATTCACATGTTTGTAGAAAGACCAGTTAATCTGATTTTAAACTTAATTCAATCCAAATTCATCATAAAAAGCTAATAGTCCAATTTTGACTAATTTAAAAATAAAAGTAACACAAATTTGATGAGTATTTTTCTCGTATCTATTAGATGGTGGTGTTTGCCTATTTATATGATATGGGTACTATTCATTGATGTAATTTTATGCACATCAACACGTATACTATCTTAAACATAACATGTGCTTATATAGTCTCATGCGTGACTTCGCAAGAGAACATAGGTACCCATATTGCGAGCTCAGTCTGCGAAGTCAATGTACGAGCTCGATGGAAACCGGACCATCCGACCCGAACTCATTCTAGTCTTGAGCCGGTGATAACAAGTATCATAACAGAATAAAAAATAACTTGAACAAAAAATCATCTAAATCTAGAATGATCCAAACCTAAAATGAACTAAATAATCAACCTAAAATGACCAAAATCGAGTTTCAAATTCAAAATGACCAGACCCAAAAAGAAAGATTTATAATTTTATTATTCCTAAAGAGACTGAGCTGAAAATTTTCATTTTTAGCCCCTTGGCTTCTCCTCTACCCAAATCCAAAAGGACACAGATCTAGAAATTATTGGAACAATTAACTCCAAATTATTCATGTCCAATTTGGATGACATAACTTGAAATGTCTCAAATATGAAAAAGCTGACAGAAAAACAAAAATGACCTCAAATTTAAAATGACTTGAATAACCTGAACATTCAATTGACTTGAATTCAAAATGATCCAAATTGATCTGACTCGTATTCACCTCATCCGACACCAATCCAACTGGCAGATATATATGTGTTTGAAACCTACTAAAGACATGAGAAGACTTGAAAATTTTACAATATCAAAGAATCTATTTCAAACAAGAACACTATTATAGCAACAATAAGACAAGTTCAAAACAAATACACACCATCTCCAATGATGCAAGTTGCACTACTCCATGTGGAAGCACATGTATCAACACAATTGTCTGTGTATCATCAGAAATAATTAACATATAATCATCCAATTTAAAGATCAAATGTGGTAAATCTACCATCACCATCAATTGTACCAAAGATTATATTACCTTAATTCCTAATGCAAATTGAAATAGCCATTCCTCTGGACACTAGCAATTGAAAAAATAACACTAATTGTAAGCTTGGAGAGAGTATTTTATTCATCTATCACTTGCAATATCACAACATCATATGTAGAAACTTACCTCATCAACCATCGTCCAATTAGCTTTGCTAGTGAAAATGTCATCATAGGAAACCCAATAATGCTTCCCTGTATGTGCTACTTTACCCACAACCCTGATAAAATGTGGAGACAAAATGTCAATTGAAGTTAGATGGGTCAATCCATTTTGAGTTCAAAGCTTGGGTTGTTAGAGTTAGATCATTACAGCTTCTTATAATTTCTGGTTATGGTGTTCAAATCATTTGAGGTCAATTTGAGTTTGGATCGTTCATGTTTGGGTTCAACTGATTCAGATGGTTGATTTATGATTAAATTGAATTGTGTTGAGTTTGAATTTGAATTCAAATAATTGGATTTTCAAGTTGAATCAGAATTGATGAATTTAAGTTTTGATCGAAATTTGCTTACCCCTTCCCCAATGTGTACTTCAAATGAGACATATGAGCCACCACCAAGTCCATGCTTGATTCAAATTGGGATGGGATAATCTCACTATTAGAATAAACATCACTTGAGATACTTTCCATTGATTCACTTGGTATTGCATAAACAAAATATTCATCTTCCCACGTCAAACTCCTGAAATCACCAATCCCACATCGGGAAATGTTTGATTATTTCTGATAATAAAAGATTTATTGGCAGATTATTGGTTAAATGGTATAATATCCATTTTAGTCCATCCCTTTTATCAAGCATTTAATTTAAGCTTTTTAAAGCTTTTTTTTACCTTTGACACCAAAATTTTAAATATTTATTTTAAATCAACACTGAATTCCTGGCTTCACCTTATTATCAATTTGAATCTATTAATAAAATCATAAAAATGAAAGATTAAATTATATCAAATCAAAATAAAATTGATTCAATCTCGAATTATACCATAATGGAACTAAAATCATAATTAAATCAAAGACATCCTAATACAAAGATTAGTGAAACCATAAACTTTAACCATTTTATTGATTTGGATTTACCAATAACATTATAAAAATACGTAATCGCCTATTGATTAGATATGTATTCCAAAAGTAGTATGTGTTGAAACCATCATTTATATAAAAAAATTGAGATTCAGCCATAATAAAAGAGCATTCAAACGAGAAACTTACATGGGGCTCTGGTGCCCAAGCTTCCAAAGTACAGCATATTTCCATGGTGAATTGGTGCAAAAACTGTTCAACAACTGCCTTAAACCAGTGGCAGCCATTTTTCAACACAAAAGCAACAGCAGCAACAACAACTACAACAACAAAACACAGAGATATCTCTCACTACTAACAATCAAACAACATACAACTCCAAACCCATCTCCAATTTTTGCATATTCAAATGAACACTGCATTAAGACCCCAAACTTTCAAAGCAAAAGACGGAGCTTGAAAACTTAAAACATGGAAGCTAGAACAAGAGGAAAAAGAGAGCTTTGTGATAAGGGATGGTAGAAGAAAGAGATGTTGAAATCCATTGGATTTCATTGATTGGAACTGTTTTTTTTTTAATAGTGCTACGAGTGGTCGTAATCGAGACTATTGAAACAGATATGAACAAAAATAAAAATTTTGTATCGTTTCGATTTATCTAAATTTTGAGTTTAATTTATTTTAAGTTCAAATCATTTAAGCTTGAGATTGATTTTTTTAAGTAAAGACATTATAAGTTATGACCACTTTAGGTTGAGGCATTTCGAGTTAATTATTTATATTATTTCAAGTTTAGATCAATACAATATTTTAATACGAAGATAAGTGGTGGTTGAAAAAAAATAGTTGATAAGTGGATGAGAATTAGTGTGACTTTGTCATCTCAAAAGAGAACTTATATACTTATATTTATATTTTTAATTACACCTAGTAGATATTAAATATGGTGAGTGAAGATGACCTTTTGGAGTTGGATACATTGTACATGTGTCTATTTATTAATATAATTTGTTTAAAATATGAGTTGTGCTTGGATTTAAATATTTAAAGTTTGAATTTTGTATGATTCGACTCGTTTTTTAAGTTTATAGTATTTTATATTATGTGATTTATAAATTATAACACATTAAAAAAGATTAAGATGACTATATATAATATTTTAATACATTTTATCACTACAAACATAATTAACCATTACAAAGCACAAATGACAAATTAGACTTAACCTAGGCCAAAATAATTTTAAATAGAGAAATTATTTTATGGACCCTTTTCACCACATCATTTATGGTTCCTTTACAATTATTTAATGACATTTCTACAATTTTTTCATGTCATTAACACATAATTTTGGTAATTTTTTTATCCGAAACTCAAAACCCTAAACCTCGAACCTAAACTCAAAATCTCAAACCTCGAACCTTAAACTCTAAACTCAAGTTCATGGTTCATGGTTCAAGATTCAAGGTTTTGAGTTTAAGGTCCGGGGTTTGGAGTTCAAAGTTTTGAGTTCGGGGTTCAAGGTTTGGGTTCGTGTGCAAGGTTAGAGGTTCAAGGTTTAGATTTGGGGTTTGGAGTTTGAAGTTTTAGGTTTAGGGTTCAAGGTTTGGGTTCGTGTTCAAAGTTCAAGTTTCAAGTTTCAAGTTTCAAGGTTCAAGGTTCTGGTTCAGGTTCAGGTTCAGGTTCAGGGTTCATGGCTCATGGTTCAGTGTTTGTGTTTGAGGTTCGAGATTTGGGTTTGAGGTTCAAAGTTTGGGGTTTAAAGTTTGGGGTTTAGGGTTCGAGACAAAGAAAATTACCAAAATTATGTGTCAATGACATGGAAGAATTGTTGAAATGTCATTATGTAATTGGAAAAGAACCATGGATGATGTGACGAGAAGGATCTATAAAATAATTTATCTATTTAATGACATTTCAATAATTTTTCCATGCCATCGACACATAATTTTTTTACCTTGAACCTCAAATCCAAAATCCAAAATCCTAAACCTCAAACCATGAACCCTAAACCTCAAATCTTGAACATCCAATCATAAACTCTAAACCTCAAACCTCAAACCTAAACCTTATACCCCGAACCTAAATTTAAGCTTAGAATTTAGGGTTTAAGATTCAAGATAGATAAAAATATTACTAAAATTGTATAAATCTATATATGTAAATTTAAATTTGAGTAATCAAAATTTCAATATCATCATAATTTTGACACGTGGCTAGATTTTTTTATAACTTGAGACCAGACAAATAGGTTTTTTTTATTAGACAAGTAAATTTTAGACTTTGACAAGATAAATAAAATTTTGTTATAAGACAAGACAAAAAGATATAAATTGTTGTTTTGGATGTTAAATATATTTTAATACAAGTTAATGTAATTTAGTAATAAAATTGCAGTCTAAAGTTGACATTTTTTTTAAACAAAATAAAATAATGCCGACATACTTAATTTCCATATCTTAACAATAACATCAACATTTTTGTCAAATGTATAATTTTTTGTGTTGAAATATTTTCAAGAATAATACAAAATACCAAAAAGATGGAAAATGGGGGACTTTACAAAATGGCCCCTCTAATTTACGCAAATAGTACAATTTGACCCTCTAAATTTCTAAACTTTAAGATTTCTTGCCTCATCCTTACACCCATCCATCGCATCCAATCATCACCATTGCTCGCCACAATATGAGCTTGTGTATGATGCATAAGCTAGTTGTATATATCAATTAAAATACAATAATTATTTAATATTTTTAAAATTTAATTAATAATATGAAAATAAATTAAGCATATTATTTCATAAAAAAAATATTTTTAAAAAAATTAAAAATTTTAGATTATATTTTTACATAAGGTAAACAATATTGCAAAAAAAAAGTATTTTAATGTTGTATATCATAAAATAATATATGTTGTATATGAATAGTGTATAAATTTTTAAAAAAGGTTTATAATAATAATAATAATATATTAAGAAAATTATGGTAATTTAATTGTTTATGAGAATAAAACTTGAAAGGAAAATAATAATTATGGTTATTTTTTTATCATTATTTCATCCTTTATTCTGATAATAACTGTAGCGACGTAAAAATTTTGGCTTAGCTTGGTCGCTAATTGTGGCGATTTATTGAAAAAAGTTTGAGATTTGACGTTTGATTTTTGAAATAAACAGGGAGTCGCCACTGATCCTTTTTCCTAGGTGTGATCGGACACCTATTAGATCTCTTATTAAAACAAATAAAGGCTGAGTTTAGGTCTACGTTAAAATCCAGAGAAAAATTAGGGTTCTAGAGTCGGTTACGCGCGAGGAAGGTATTAGCACCCTCGCGACGCCCAAAATTGGTATCTTATAAACACTTGTTGTCTTGATTTTCAAAAAATACAATTTCAATAAAACATTCAGTCGTAATTCAATTGAAAAGACGAGAAATTTTAATCTTTTCGGTTTTTTGAGAAGGGTATACCGTTTTAACACGAGCCGTCAAATTCCATCCAACATAGCGATGAGATTCGATGGCTTAATGTTGAATCGGTATATTGCCTTGATTATTAATTAAATCATGAAAAAAAAATATTTATAAAGTAAGAATTTAAAATAAATCGAAGATGCAAACAATGACATTATTAATGAAAAATGTTAACATGGAATACTAGAACATTAGAAAAACAATAATAATGATATGAAAGGAATAAAGACAAATCATGAACAAATACAGAATACACTTAGTAATAATAATATAAGATAATATGTATATAAGGTAACATAAAAAATATATACAACTAATGATATGAGAGATACATACATAATGTAAAGTTAAAAATAATGTACATAAGATAGTTAAAAATAATATATATACATGTATTTATAAGATAAAATGTAAAATGTAATATAGCATGAGAAATATATATGACGTATATGAAGATATAATATTAAAAAGATACGTATACGTAATGTATATATATAATAAAACATATATATATTATAGTACTAAAACATTTACAAGAAATATATACATACATACAGAAAACATATACTAAGATTAACAACAATAGTAATAAAGATGAAAATATATACATAAAATAGTAATAATATATATAATTAATAAAAATAAAAATAAGGAAACATGTATGATATGTATATAAACTTATATGATATATGTATATATATTTATACTAGAAATGATAATAAAAAACTATTCGTACACTATATAGATACGTACATATATAATGATGTTATAATAAATAATGGTATTAGAAATATACATACAATATTACAAAATATATATATCTAACAATATTAAAATATATACATAACAACAAAAGTATGATATTAATAACATATATATAGAATAATATAAAAGGGTATGTATATGATGTATTATTAAAATAAATACATAATGTATACCTAATATAAAAAAAATATAAAAACTTACTAACAATATTGCACAAATATATTATAATATTTTATAAATGTACGTCATACATATATATATTAGAAATAATGACATTAGCTATAATAATACATTGATAATAAATAATAATAGGAATAATAAACAGTAATAATATAAAAAAATAACAAAAATGATATGAAAATGACATTAAATATAAAAAGGACTCAATTTGAAACGAAAACGAAATCTTGGGCGAATTTGAAAATAAAAAGAAATGAGAGGGCTTATTTGAACACGCTAGAGATGTGAAGGGACCAAAATTGAAATATTACTCTTGGTCAAAACGCTGCGCGTTAACAGGGGTTAGATTGTAAAACAAGGAAACCTTCAGGGCCAAATTAAAAAATACGAAAGATTTAATTGCAAATTATAACAAAAGCGGAGGGGTTAAACACGCAAATAACCCCTCCCTTAAAAAAAACACGCGGATTCTAGCGGGTCGGGTCGTTTTATGCCCTGGGTTTTAAACCCAAAACGGTGTCGTTTTCAAGGGCTATAAATAGCCTTTAAATCAGAAAAAAAAACGTCATTTGGGGCTGGGAAAGAAAAAAAAAAGAAGAGAGAGTGAGGGCAGAGCGATTTCTGGTGGGACTTCGGCCAGGGGTCCGGTCACCGGATCCTCGCCGGTGCCGGCGCCGGCCACCGTACACGATGGCCGAAGAGGTAAAATTTCTGATTTTTTCTTTTTATTTATTTTATATTTTTCTATATATGTTTGTAACGTTTTTAGTATTTATGTGTAGTGGAAAAAAAACAAAACAGTGATTAAAAATAAAGAATTACCTTAGGTTTTTTCTTTTTGTTTCTTCAATCTCTGATTTGATGATGTTATTGTATTTAAATGCTGATGAATGTAATATTTGCTAAAAATCGAATGGTTTTTCTTTGTCTCTTTGATTGAACTTTTTCTTCTGGAACCCTTTTTACATTTTCTTTTGATGGCTTTATAGTCGAATGAAATACAAACTTTTCCTATTTCGTGTTGTCTGCTGTTTCTTTTCTGCCTTCTTGCAGGTACAGAGGATGGTGGAGGTGACAGTAGCAGAAGGTTGGTGCGGCGCTGGTCAGATGGCAGAAGGTTGGTGCGGCACCGAACATAAGGTTAGGTAAAGAGAGGCTAGGGTTTAGCTTCTTGGGCTTCTGTTGGGTGTTGGGTTTAGTTGGGCTAATGGGTATTGGGTAAGTTTAGTTATTGAGTTTGTTGTATTGGGTCTGATGGGTTAAGGTTGGGTTTATGTTGTATTTGGGTTTTGGGCATGGGGTTGTTAAATGGGTAGTTTTAGGTTTAATTTGGAAATGTAACTGGGCTGAGTAGTTTAAAAGGGCCAAAAATTGGCCTATAACAATAACAATATTTATAAATTTATGTCATAAAAAGTATATTTAAAAATTAAAAAAATTTCTTTTTAAATATTAAAAAATTAATTAGATGTTGACGTGTCATCTATGTGTATATCACGTCAGTAAGGTTAACAAACGTTACCTTTTTCATCTATTTTAGGATGATTTGACAAAAAATACAAGTTTAAAGGTTAAAAGAAATGAAAAATAAATAAAATGTTAAAATGACTTTTTTGTAAAGTCGAAAGTCCAAAAAATTGTTTATATCGTGTTTTTTTGCTCTTTATTAGTATAACTAGAAACATAATTAATGCACTTTTTTTACCTTTAAATTTTTTAAAACTATTATTTATCGAACAATCTTATTACATTTCGTACTTAATTTTAAGTAATATATTAAACAAATTTTATAACTTAAATTAAGTACTTAATTTTTCAGTTTATCAAACAACACCTTAACATAATCTTCCTCCAAATTAAGTTTAATTTAATTAAGTTTAGTTTTTATAATTAAAGTTACAGACTATATGAACTGTGTACCAAAATATTATAAGGTCAATGTTAATTATGCAAACAGAAAAGATTTTCTTGCACCATATCATGGGATATAATACTATTTTAGAGAATGGTGCCAGTTTCAAATTTTGAGGGGAAAATGAGCATGCGGGTAGTGTAGTATTCTTGATGGCAGATCAGAAAGGTAATGAAATGGCTTCAACCTTGGCGGTAGTAGGTATTAATCGTGGTGACATGTTTAAAGCTTGGTGTTAAGTATTAGTTTTGATGTCGAATATTAGTTTTCAATAGTAGGAAATGTTTTATTGTGGGATTTTGTAAGTTGTTCCTTTGAATGTTGTTCTTGTTGTATTTACAACATGTCGAAACCATTTTTTATTTGAAAGGAAAAACGAGAATCGACTTTTAACATCGAATGTGGAGTCACCACCAATCTCTTTGCTTAGGTGTGATTGGGTAACCTACTAAAATATTTTGTTCCACTTAAAACAATTTTGGTTCACGTAAAATTTTAAAAATAAATGGGTTCGGGAGTCAGTTACGCATGAGGAAGGATGGGCACCCTCATTACGCCCAAAAATTGGTACCAAATTGATTTGATGCTATCCTTATATCAAAGATTTAAAAGACAGATCTTTCAAAGCATGATTCTTTAAAATGTGTGAATAGTTCAAGTTAACTGTCAAAATTCTCTCGTTTCAAAGATATGCAGCATCATACCCAGCACGATTGGATACGATCCTTTATACCTTCAAAAATACGATTGATTTTTGACTTTCAAAAACTCGTACACTAAATTTATAAAAGGATATCCAAATATTTAATTCACCAAGAAATCATACCCAGCACGGTAAGGCACGACTTCCCGAATTCCCAAATATAGGATATTGCATTATTTCAGAATTTTTGAATAATAAGGAAAATTAGAAATTCGTTCAAAACACATTTATTTGTTTTAAAATAGATGGAATACTTAATGCATTGTATCGAAACATTTGTATAGAAAAGGATTAATGAACATGAAATAATATAGTACAATAAACCACAAATAATGAATCCAACAATTATGTACAACTATTCTAAGTAAAAGGTAACCAAATTCTTAATCATGGATGGAGAACAATTGATATAATGAATAAAACAATGACTAAATTGTCGAAACCATCCCTTGATTTAAAAATTTTAAAATTAATGAAAAACGGGAGAATCGACTTTTGAAAAACAAATGCGTGGAGTCGCCACCGATCTTTTGTTTTGGTGTGATCGGATCACCTAAAAATGAGGTTAGTTTAATAAGACATTTTTGGTTTATTAAAACAACGATTTTGGTCTACGAACTTTTGAGAAAACGGATTCGGGAGTCAGTTACGCATGAGGAAGGATTAGCACCCTCACTACGCCCAAAATTGGTACCGAATCGATTAAATACTGTCCTTATGTCTAAAATTAAAAGTTTTTGAAATGTGATTCTTTTTTTATAACGTTTGAGTAACCCGAGTTGGTTACCAAAATCTTCTTGTTTCGATGTCCGAAAGTTTATAATTCGAGAATTACAAAAGGATGCTCGACTATTTAGTCCAACAAAAAATCGAAACCCAGCACAGTAGGGTACGATTCCTTGAATTTCCAAACATTGTCCATTTCCTTATCTTATAAAATACGTGCGAAATTCCAAGGAGATATTCGATTATTTTGGACAAATGAAAAAGCGCAACCCAGCACGATAGGGCTTGATTCTCAAATCGTCAAACATCGAACATCGCCTTCATTTTGAAAGATTTTAGAAAATGTGAGTGAAACTCCGAAGGGATCTTCAATTGTTTCGAACCAATGAAAAAGCGCAACCCAGCACGATAGGGCACGATTCTCAAATCGCCAAACATTGAACATCGTCTTCGTTTTTAAGCATTTTTTATAAACATGAGTGAGGATATAAAGGAATGTTCGATCGTTTTGAGCAAACGAGAAATCACAACCCAGCACGATAGTGCATGATTCTCGAATTTTCAAATGCCAAATATTGCCTTCATTTTAAATAATTTTTAGAAGATATGAATGAAATTTTGAAGGGATACTCAATTACTTTGAGCAAACGCGAAATTGCAACCCAACACGTTAGAGCACGATTCCATTATTGCTTAGTATCGAACCTCGTCTTCGTTTTGAAGAATTTTAAAAGATGTGAGTGAAATTTCGAAGTGATATTCGATTATTTTGAGCAAACGCGAAATTGCAACCCAACACGTTAGGGCACGATTCCACGAATTGCCAAACATCGAATCTCGTCTTCGTTTTGAAGAATTTTTGAATGAATGATTATAAAGCTAGCTTAAGACCTATTAATTCGATTTGAAATAAGACGAAATTAATCATAAGATTCGGTTTTTATAGAAAAACCATAATTCAAAAAAAACAAGATGGAAAACAAAGCTATAAGGTAATAGGCATATACGAGATGTGATCAACTAACATACTAATAATTAAACGGGACTAATCTAAAAGGGTAATGCGATTGCAATAATGCATTGAGAGTAGTTGGTGTGATGACATATAAAAATGCGCAAATGACGTAGCAAATATACAAGAAGTATCGTGAAAATAATTAACACATGAAATACCAACGATATAGAATCAACACGACACAAAAATAATGGACAAAAAATGATGGACTAACAATCAAGTAATATATGCTAGAATTTGAAATAATTTATAAAAGAAAAAATTAAGAATGTTTATATACGTATGAGTGAATTTTGACGCAACTATATAGAAAATAACATGGAATTAAAAAAATGAATTATATAAAGAAAAATGGATTAATTTTATCACAAATTATATATATATGTATGAAAATAAACTAGAAATAATTGCTTGTAAAAAAAAATCGAAACATACTCAAGATTGAATTATTTATATCATAAATTATGATGGATTTAAAAAGCACGTTTATGTATAAAGAAAACTATATATATATAAAATATAGGTTTGATAATGTATGTAAATCAAAAACATGTACTAATGTAAATAAATATAAAATAACTTAAATTTTATGTAAAACATACATACAAAACATATTTGAATAGCAAGAATATGTATTAAAATACATGATCAGATATATATAAGAAATAAGTGGTAAATAAAATGAATAATGACTTAAGGTAGATATATATAAATATAAAAGTATACATACATATATAAGTACAAGATACATAATACGAAAGAGGAACCTTAAAGTGGATAATAAAGTATTTTAAAATAAATAAATAAAGTTTAAGGATATACTTAAAATAAAATATAAATAGTTTAAAATATAATTCATGAAAGGAAATGTGAAATAGAACATTGAATACATAAAAAGATTTATATATGAATAATATATTTAAATTCGTTAAAAATAGATAATGTTAATATATACATAAAAGTTTAAAACAATAATATTCAAATAATAAAACTCACAACAAATAATGAAACAATTTTTAAAATAAGTATATGCATATAAAAAAATATTTAAAACAAAATGTATATAAAACTATTCAAAATGAGTAACATGAAACAGTTTAATGTAAACTTTAAAATAACTAAAATGGTTTGAAATAAACAAAAAAGGTTTATATATACATGAACAAAGGCTTGATCGAAATTAAACTAAAACAACAGGGGAAAATTGGGAAAATAGAACAAAAAACAAGGGGGACCAATGTGCGAGGTGCGATAATGCAGAAGGATCTAAACTGAAAATATACCAGTCCTCACAACGCAACATTAAGACGCGGACTAAAGTGCAAATATGTATAAATTATAGGGCAGATTAAAAAAAATAAAGGAAATTGGACTCGGTCTAATTAAGCACCAGTGCAAAAGGAAGGGACTAAACGTGAAATAATCCCCTCTCAGCGAGAGCATTCGAGTCCTAGGGTTGAGAAATAGGTCGGGTCGGACATGGCTATACGACACCGTTTGGAGAGCCATTAGGCAGGGCCTAAAACGGTGCCGTTTGAGGTTGTATAAAAGGGCTAAATCGACAGGTTTGGCCGAACCTAAACCTAGCATCATTTCCTTCTTCCCTAACAGCCTCTAAACCTCTTTTCTCCAATGCCAAGCCGCCACCACGTCAATGACCGGCATCCTCAGGCTATGTGCGAAAGCTTTGTGGCCTTGAGGTTCCCCTTAAGTCTCCGATTTCGGCGAAGCAAAGGAGAACCGATGGCCTATTTTCCAGGTAAGGTTTCGTCTCCTTTTTCTTTTATTTAGATGTAAAGAACGCAAAAGCAAATCAAAAAGGCAAATCGAAAGAGAAAAGAGCGTGATAAACCCTAAAGATTCAAAGCAGAAAATCACCTTGTTCTATTTTTCTTTCTATTCCTTCTGAATGCGTGTGTAAAAAAAAATACAGGGATTTGGGGCTTGGCTTTATAGCCGAAAGAAAATGAAAATAAAAAGAAATCAAAGTCAGAAATACAATTTGTTTCTATTTGCTGCTGTTGTTTTTTTGTATTTGCAGGTACGGATGCTGCTGGCATGTGTACGGGGGTGCGGGCGTGGCGTACGAGGGCTGTGGTGTGGCTGCTGGATATTGGGGCGTACGGAGGCCTAGAGTGGCTAGGCTGCTAGTGAGGGCTGCGGCGCAAGGGAACCCTTGCCCTAGGGTTTGCTGACATTGGGTTCGTTTTTGATATTGGGCCTATTGGGCCTGTACTTGGGTCCTGGGTTTTAAAAATTGGGTCAATAAACTGTTAATATTGGTTGTAATATTTGGACTTTTATGATAGACCATTAGTCTGGTATTTGTAACAACCCAAAATCCGTGGGCACCAGAAAAGTGTGTTATCGGGCCTCCGTCTTAGTGAAATAAGTTCGAAAATAATTATTAAAAATATTTATGAGTCTAGTAGTGTGTTTAATTAGGTTTTAATTAAGTAAATTTAGCTTAATTTAGAGTAATTAGTAAAAAGGATTAAATTGAATAAGAGTAAAAGTTTAATTATAGATTAAAGAAAAATTAGAAGGACTTAAGAGGAAATTAAACCATTTCCTATAGCTGAGGCGGTTTAGCGTGGAAAATATCAAAGATTTTATTGATTAAAAATATATATATTTATTTAATAATTAAGTATATTATATTATATTATATTATTATTATATATAAAAGAAACAAATAAGTTAAAAGAAACAGAATGAAAGCAAACGAAACAGAGAAGAACAGGGGAGAAAGAAAGGAAAGAAGAAAGAAAAGGGGAAATAAGGTTTATGAAGCTTGGAGTTAATTGGTAAGCTCAATCAAGTCCTTTTCTCATAATTTTGATATTTTAGAAGTCTTAAAACAAGTTTTTGATGAAATTAAGTTGTTAGTTTGGAAGTTCTTAGGTTTTTAAACAAAGTTCATGTTGAATAAAATGATGAAATAGGGGTTTAATTGAACGAAATTCAAGTTAGAATTGATATAAGGATTGAATTGCAAAGTAAGCTATAAGTTTTGTGTTTTAGGGACTAGATTGAGGAAAATTCGGAATTAAGAAAATATGTTGAAAATTTAATAGTTAAATTTGAGTTTAAATGAAATTTGAATAGGAATAAGGTGTGAATTGGTGTTATAAATTTGGTTATTAACATTTTTCATCAAAACAGTTTTGGGAAGTAGTAATGGTCTGACTTTGAAAATTCACTAAAAATTTTATAAATTGAACTAGAGGATGAACAAAATATGGAATTAAAGCTTATTGAGTCTAGTTTCTTATAGTAGAAACAGTGTAAGCAATTAATTGATGAATCAAGAGATATTTGAAATTTTGTAATACTGGTTCGGGGTGATTTCGAGATGCCCTGTTTTAACTTTGGAAAATCATTAAAAATTGTAAAAAAATTATTATGGAGTGTAATTTATATATGTGAACTCCTTAATGAATCTAGTTTCAAAATAAATAAACAAGAACCTTATTCGAGTTCTGTACAATGAGATAATTTAGTTTTAGTAGAGAGAGGTCAGAACTGTCAAATGAAA